>NC_056732.1:224193405-224393405 GCF_019279795.1 Protopterus annectens | reverse complement strand
ACAGTGGTGAAGTGACGCTGTGTGGCAAAACGAGATATGTCTCACAGCAAGGTAAGATGTACATGCTGGCAAAATGTTTTTAAGTGAATGTGGGCCACATTATAACCATGAAAAGCTGAAAGACATGACATATCATATACTGTAGTCATAACTGAATAAATATTGCAAATCTGAATCTGGAATGGACTGCATGGAGCACTGGCATATAATAAGATCCTCACAATGTATCATCAGAATATAGAAAGCATAACTGCTAAATGTGGAAATCTATATGGTGATAAGAATTTTACACATTCTATTATTCCACCAGCAGTGTGATGGAATTTTAAAAGTGTTTGCAGAGATAAAGAAAACACATCAAAACATGTTAAGATAATATTATAAGTAGTCCACAAATGCCATCAGTATCAAAATGCTTCATGGTATGGATTTACAAAAGGTGTTACAATCTGCATAAGTCTGGGTGCAGATGAATAATACAAGTTACAACATATATATATATATATATATATATATATATAAATATTATGCAACACACATAGACATGCATAAATACAGGTACAGTATGTATATATTAACATGTGTTTTCTAGTGTACTTATTTTAAAGAAACAGCAGCTGTTTCAGAAATTACATTTGTATTGTTTCCATGCCTGCACACTACTTGTCAGCAGAGCATGATTTAGCTGTAAATGTTTCACGGGATTAAATAATTAGGGTAAAGCCTGGAATAGTCAGAATGGAAGTATCATGTACATCTTTTCTACTGAGATAGAATGTTTGGGTAGCATGCTAAACACTGTAAATACAAGAACATTTCTTTATAAGGGGTCTTATACAGAGCATATCCAAAACCGGTTTTAAAGATGGCAAAATAATGCAACCTCCTCATTTCTCAAAGATTGCCAAAAAGACAGAGGTAAGTTAATATCTATATTAAGTATAAGATATCTGGAAGTTTTCTGAGAATGTTATAATGACACATTAAAAAAGGGGAGGTTTATGTGCTTTTAGCTTTGACTTTTAAGTACTGATGAAATGCATTACTACTTTCATTAAGTTCAAAGTTATTTTCTAACAAATGAGATTTATGCCAAGATAGACAAAAAGGATATGCCTTTGACTCTCATCCAAGAACAGTGTTTTATCTATGCTCTGCTCAAACTAAACATGAAATAATATTTTCAGACAGATACTTTGTTGTTTTTTTGAAGTTTTACTTAAAGTATGTGAATAATGTTTGCTCCTGTACTTATAGCATCAGTGCATGAGCCAGGTCATGTTTTAAAAATTAGTTAAGAGTTTTAATCTACTTTTATACTTTTTCAGATATGCAATACTAAAAGAATACTTTATTTTAATATAGCATGAACCAGATTTTCATTAGCATTTGCATCTGTTTGTGATCTTGGGTGTGCACGATCATGAATCCTGGTCTGGTCAATTATAATTGAGAGCAGAAGGCTACACACAAATGTACATGAACAAATGCTTGACAAAAATGTGTCTATGTTACTTTAATAATAACTCAAGTTACTACCTCAGATTTGAAACTGTGACTGCTTAAACTTAAATAGTGAGAAGTATCTTAAGAGTCAAGAAAGTCCAGAGCATAGCTTGATATCACATAGAACAAGTTCATTTTCTTTGAATTTATACACTCCTGCACTGAAGTTTAACTCTTTATTATAGTAATATGCATAAAAAGACTGAATAATTATGCTCAATCATTTCTCCCCAGTAAAGCTTCTCTAAATAAATACTGTAGCCAATGCAACATTAATTTATCCAGGTCTTTTAAAGTGCATCTACTTTTGCCACATGGAAGTATATCTGTCTTGTACATAGTTTAGTGACAGAGTAGACACTGTATCAAAAGTTAGTTCCAAATTAAGTCCAGGTGACGGGGATAGGTCAAGAGTAACTCCAGCATCTGCGATCAAGATCAGTTACCAGTGGCAGTAGATGGTATGCTTCATAGGGGCCAAAATATTTTAAAGAAAATATTTAAAAGAAAACACTGAGTTGTAGATGTGAAAGACTGCGGCAAGCATTTGTAACTGATAAAAGAAAATTTGACACCATGTGATTTGTTGCCTCTCATTTTGTTGAAACCTGATGAGCTGTACATGCTTTAGTAAACTGGTGGCCAATCAATGGATGATTCCTCCAGACCCACTCTTATAGAACATACTGTGCTTACTAACTGTGAGGCTGGCTGACTTGTAAAGATAAAAAGTGATTATAAAGTAAACAAACTTTTCTCCTTAATACTTCTAGGTTGCCAGAGCTTAGCATATTTAAAGATTAGGAATGAGAGGTTGAAATGAATTTACTACATTGAGGATGCAGCTCCCCACAAAAATTCATTATGCATTTGTGTGGGTGTTTTTTAATTCACTATACTGAACTGTGATTATTTGTACTTCAGGCAATTAAACACCTTACTTACCATCCTTGAGTTCTAAAGGACCATTTTGTTCAACTTTAACCAAAATAAATAAAATTAGGTACTCTGAAAAATTAAAAGCTCATGTAAAACAGCAAAATGGGAAATAAGGTCTTTGTATAAGCAGTACTTGTATAAATAAATAAATAAACCAATACATACATACATACATACATACATAGATGTGCGTACATACATACTCTATATCAAAAATAAAATTCTGATAGCATTAGACAAAGCAGACTCCATATACAGTGGTTTAATTACTACCTTTTGAAAGTCAGTAGCCATACTGTCTACCAGCTGCAAGCAAAGATTGGTTTAAAAAGACAATTGCCATGCCACTGAAGTGTTTTTTTTAGAGACTGGCAGACTTATACATGGATAAACAGAGCTATACATTAATGTGCATTTTGATGTACAATACTGAGAAATTGTACTGATATATATATATATATATATATATATAAATAAATGTATATATATATATATATATATATATATATATATATATATATATAAACATATGTAAAGTGTCACACGCTTAGGAATGTTTTTAAATTAGTATCGCAATAATACTGATCTTAGTGTCAGTGATCAAAATAGAAAAAAAGTTGCTGTGCACTTTTGTTCACTTTTTTATCAGTCAATGGGATCATTACATATTTACTGTATTAAGTTTTATTAAACTGCAGTTTAAAGCAGTTTTGAAAGATCATATTTTGAAATTGCACAACAGCAAGTTACAGATATGTGAGAACAATAAATAACATTATTATGTCTCCTATGTTATAAATGAAGTACTGAGGTGGTCAGTACTGTTTCATAGCTACACCTGTGTATGTTTGTTTCTTGATCTTCATAGGTCACGGGTGAACAAAATAGCACATGCAGATACTCTCAAAGGCAAAATAGTACCATGTTATCCCTGGGTATTCTCAGTGCCCAAAATAATAAAACAAGAAAACTTGCATTGTCAATGTGCTAGGAAAGCTACTTTAATCAACTTCAGCTAATCAAAGGTTCCAGTATGTTAGTGATGGGTAACATGATGGAATATTAAAACTCTGTGAAAAAAAGAAAACATAGAATGTTTTGTGTCTATTAGAATCAGCTAAAGGTACGTGTCTTTAGGGCAACAAAAAAGCATTTCATTATTCAAAATAAACCAAAACTTTAATTTTCCTATTGCATATCTGAGTACAACTAGCAATGATTTACATTATGAAGGCACTGTTTTCAAAGTAATGTCCCAATTAAATAAATGAAATCTTATAGTCATGTCGTATGTGGATTACATCATGTCCAAAGTGGATTAAATACCAGCTGCATTAAGAATAATGCAAATAACTGTTGTATTGGAGAAGGTGGGAACAAAAATGTACAAAGGAATCCTGTGATTTGAACTGGTTTCAGTGAAAGCAAATTCTGTTTTGTGTGGTCCCTTGAAGTAACCTTATACTGCACAGACACACACACACACACACACACACACACACACACACACACGCATGCATGTATTTTTGCCATTACCATGTTGAGTCCAGTCCTGTTTTTAATTATGTCTATAATATTATTCTAGACACACTTTTTGACATCTAACATTACCACAATAATTTGAACTACAAAAGAAAACAGAAAGGTTTACCCTTTACGGGGTAGGTTTACCCCGGGAATCATCTCTGTGTCACTGCTGGACAGAGGCACAACAAACTAATGGGCACAGTATTTTTTCATATAAGGGGTGGCGTAAGCCACAAAAATTTGGGCTAGGCTTATAAATGCCTTAGGGCAGATAGCCTAGTATAAACCTATGAACCTATGAAAGTTGCACACATTCTAAAGTGTTCCTTCCAAGGAGTACTAGAAACTTCTGAAAATCCCTTAATTGATGCCACCATGTTTCATAAATGTTATCAGATGAATTGCACACTTGGACATGTTCTGGGGTGATATCAATAATGCTATAAAAAACAAATAGTCTTAAAAAAATAGACTTTTTAAGCCTGACATTTAAATGACCCGCCCAAAAACATAACTGTTAATATGGCATTATAATTGCAAATGGGTCATCTAAATTAAGTACTAACAGTTTGACCAAAACTTAATGAAGAAATTGTGATTTTTGAAAGATTTAGCATTAATGCGTCATGTTTTGTAGAGGGAAACCAAAAGACTGCACCAACTACACAAAACACTATTAAGAACTGAAAATGTCCGTGTTCCTTAAGTTTTAAGCAGCATGCGGTTTGCACGTTTATTACAAGGGTGTTCGTGGCTCCAGTGCACACAAGATTTATCTCACCCATCACCAAGGCTTTCGTATTTTAAATGTATGTAATTTCTAAAAATGTATACCGGTTAACAACAGTTGCATTCCCAGGAGAGAGAAAAAACGCACAATTTCGACACCACCACCACTTTCCAAACTGGTTTAACTGCATCCCCTCAGTTTCCAACCAAAAGCTTGAATCTGAGCCTTTCACGCCGCCCTCCCTATGTGCGACGCAGTAAGTGTTGGATTTTTTTTTTCAAAGGAATTCCCGGGATTCTGCATACGGTCAGTGACGGAATGCATACCGCAAACATCCTTTTACTAAGTGTTTAAAAGCAGCATCGTAGACCTGCACTAAAATCACATGCCGTTCAATAAATGCATGCGCAAGAGTTTTCTTTTTATATCGATTGTCATACGTTAAAAAAGGAGAAAGAAACACATAGGTGAGGTGTCATATACTGAGATGCTAAAGAAATAACCTAGTGTAGTGACCCAAATAGGAACAAGTGCATTTTAACATGCAAGTCTGTGGTATTGCTTTACATTACAAGACTTCTGTTTCAGGTGTATAAATAAGCACGTCGTTTATTTTGCTGTCAGAGTTCTGGGGCATCCCAGAGCAAAAAAAAACAGGCTAGCGTATTGTATGAACGCATCTTCCAAAAGGAAAGTTACTCTGTGATGTCTAGTACTGTTAAATTACACATAACAAACAAACCACAAAATGCAAAACACCTTTACAGAAAACACCCCTGAACTCTTGATCTTAACAAAAGATTTGTTCTATCAAAGTAGTACTCTTCTGTATTATAAAAGTAGAGCGCAAATATCTTCTGTTGTTTTCAACGATTATTCCTGATGCCACAACTAATTTTCTTCAAACTAGATAAAATAACACAAATGCACCTGTAAAGGTGCAGTCACACTAAAAAGGAGTGCACTTTTTCCTCAAGTGTTTTATTTGCATTTCAGTTACGTAAATGCAGAAGTTCAAAACGACAAAGGACTCCAAAAATCATATCACTGATGTATTGACCACAGTAACGTAGTACTAAATATAATGGATGTTTTATTTCAGACGCTGACACCAGAATCAACCTCAACAGATGAATCAGAAGTTAGACCGTTACTCACCGATGCGCAGACACCCAGCGAAGACACTGTATCCAGATGGGCTAGTATCAACACTTTTCCTCCGTATTTCTCTTAAAAATGTATTTCCTAGCAACGTTTATCCTCCAGAGTGTCAGAAAGACAGGTGTAAAATCCGTTTGAAAACACTAGTTCCATTCTCAGTGCATTTTGAAGAATTTATTAGAAGCGCCACCGCATTTACTAAAGCGAAGAGGGAAAGTGAGAGAAAAGTGGGAGGATGTGTATGGTGCGGGCATAAAATGAGTCTGTGAGCGTCAGAGAGAGAGAGAGGCAGAGAAGTAAAGAGAGTGGCGCTTCGTCGCCACACAGAGCTCCTGTTTATTCTGAAGACCAACTGCTTTACCGGGCTGCTCGCCGCGAGACACACGGCTGCTTTACTTCTTACTGAGGAACTGGTGAGAGGACTGAGAAGGTGGGACTGGGAGAGAGCTCGCGCCAGCGCCCTCTTGGGGACTCACACTTTGCACTGGAGGGTGAGGAGATAGCAATCACTGAGCCGACAACCACCCTCCTCCCAATCTCTGAGGTTTAATAACAAGTAAGGTCACCTCCGTAGAGGGTTTACTTCTGGAATTGCTGGGAGTTTTCAGAACTAGCTGCTTTAGTCTGAAATTATTCTCGAGAAGTTAACGTACACCAATAAAATAGATATGATGTACAATTTAAGGCTAACAAAGACGAAAGAAGAAGCTGTTATTTGTTGCCCTCTGATACAAAGTGATTCGGCCGTGTATTTGAGAGTTATGGACTGTCTAGTGCATTTCAGGCAGACTAACAAGGGAAAATGGTAATTGGTTATTTAAGCCAGCTACTTAGTTATACCGCTTAACCAACAACATCTTAGATGGGATGTTTCTTTTGCAGTAGAGTGCTGAGGAGAAAATCTCTAGACAAAGGCAATAGTTAAAACAGAAAATAGATACCAACATTAGTAACCAACCTAACACTAATATCTACATCTATATATATATATATATGTGTGTGTGTGTGTGTGTGTGTGTGTGTGTGTGTGTGTGTGTGTGTGTGTGCGCGCATATATATATATATATATATATATATATATATATATATATACATATACACATAGGCATACACATATATAGACACACAGACACACATTTATATATATATATCTATAAATAAGTATATGTTTGCTTTGTTTGTTTATTTATTTGTATAGAGGATGACATTTAGTGTAATATTATACTTAACTCATGTTTACTCGTGTTTACCACATTTTGAGGTGTGTGTAACAACAATTAAAGACATCCTAAGCAAAGCACACATTCTTAATAGCTGCACACACCTCAAGAGGTTTACTTTCCTGGTAATTGCTATACTAGCTATTATTCTTTGTAGTAAATTGCCTTTTTGTTGATATTATTACTACTACTATTACTATGATAATTGCTACTACTATTATTGGGGACAATGATGGGGAGATAGTTTTATGCTATAAAAGTTACTTCTGCTTTTCTTCTTGACTCCCTTTACAATTTTTTTAAATTATTTTATGATTTCTAAGATGATTATTTTAGAGAATCTCTGTATTCACATTAAATATCCAAACTCTAGATCACTAACCCTCAACAAATTCTAAATACCACTAACACGCGCAAATTCAAACTACTCCTCCAAGACTACCTTAGCAAAAACTGTCTCTGCTCCTGTACTTCCCCTGGATAACCCTACATCCCTCTCTCCCTATCCTCCTAGCACTGCTCTGATCTCCTATCACTAAATCCATCCAGATTATCTTGCCTGTCAACTTACAACATTTAAATCCTTCCAAACTTTTTCCCTACCTAGATGTCAAGAGCTAATCATCCTTGATGTCATATTTTCCATAGACTGCTAGTATCCTACCTAACAGAACTATCTCCCAAGACTCTAGTTCTGCTTATCATGACTTTATCAATAGCATATCTAACCATGAAAATATGTCTCTATATATTTGTAAATTACCCTTCATTTATTACATTTCTATTTTTTTTCATTTTTATACTGTATGATATTATCACCCTACACATGACATTAATCTGTCTAGTACCACATGTTCTTAATATATTGTCATTAACCATGTTTCAGTCCCTTACACACTCTCTAATTGAACCACCTTCTCAGTACTTTACATATTTTATAGTGTTTGTACCTGTGTATTTATTGCACCTAGTACTCTTATTGTATGTTGTACTTTTGCAGTCTGTAATTATTGACATTTTTTGCATTATTGTCTGCATTTACTGGCATTTTGTATTTTTTGTATATTTCGGGATTTTTTTTTGTATGTGGAGCTTTTCTCTCCTGCCTCCGCTAAAAATGGGCTCCTAGCCCAGATGGACATGCCGGTAAACAAATGTATAACAAAATAAATAAATAAAATAAAATTATTAATTAAACATTTTACACATTTATTTATTTATTTGATATGAAGGAGCAGGGCTTACTGACCAGAGCCCCCACACACCTCCACCTTGTTTGGACTGGTTTAATGCTTGCTAATTTACATCATGGTATTGCCATGCTGTCTTGCCTACACAACAACAAAGCATAATGAGCTCTATAACACAGGCAGAGCAGTGTATCACAGTGGGTAAGTAATATAACAATACTTACCAGGAAACTGTACTTCTTGAAACAAGCATGCATAATTATGACTTGGAGAGCAAAGTTTGAGGAGACATAATTATTTCTGCATACTTTAAGAAGCATAACTTTTTGGTTACATTATTATATTAGCTATTATTCTTTATGGCATACAGATTTTGCTATTTTATACATTTTAGTTTGAGTAAAATAGGGAAAGGAGGCAAAGATTTTTGTGTAGATTTTTTAAATAGTTTTATACATTTTCACACTGAATTAAAAAAGGAAAGTAAACATAGATTTTTTTCATTGATTTTTAAATTATTAATTTCAGGTAGAGATGTTTACTGAATGCTGTTGGTTTTACATCCTACCTCTTCTTTGCCATACATTAGTCTAACTCATAGCCAATTAGTTTAAATCATTTATTAATATATATATATATATATATATATATATATATATATATATATATATATATATATATATATATATATATATTAGGATTGTTATTACTTCCCCTCTAAATGAGGAATTCCTTATGTATTGGAGATATATGAATGACTTTAACATATTGTTTTATTTATTGCCTTTTTCTAAATAACACCTTTTAACTTTCAACTTTCACTTTCTGTTACTTAAAAAGTTAACTTGTGAGTGTTTCTGCCATTTCACACTGAGGAAGGACACTGAGCAAACTCTGATCTGTGATATATAACAATAAGTATCCTGTTTTTTGTTTATTTTTACGAGTTATGTATAGCACTTTTATTGTCTGCTGCATACTTTCCTAGCTAGATTCACTGTGTGTGAGGTATTAACTGGAAATTTTCGACATTTGTTAAGCATCTGTTTGGGTTTGTTTGTTCTGATTTCCTGCCAAGAAGTGTATCATTTAACTTATGTGTTTGCAGTTAAAAACATTCGCTAGATTCTCCTTGCTCCTTTATCTGTTTAAAACTTTAATTTAAAGGCTCACTGCTGCTTTTCTGCTGTCATAAAGATTTCTGCAGTTTTTTCTACCTAGGTTGTGTGGGTAGTTGTAGCATTGTTCATATTCAGGCTTGTGTTTAGGGCCTAGTTGTTTGTTTGTAGAGTTGTGTGTCTGAGCACATGTTCCAGGCCATCTTAGTTTAGCCAAAGCCATTCTTGCATTTCAGTGAGAGGGAAGTGTTTATGGTCATTGGCTGAATGGGGTTACCTCGACTACGGCTTGGAGTAAGCACTTCATTGGTTCTTTTGAGCTTTTTTTAAAGTTGTTTCAGGTTTCAACTTTCTTTTACTTAAGAAGTTAACTTGTGAGTGTTTCTGCCATTTCACACTGAGCTAATCAGATGAAGGGCACTGAGCAAACTCTGATCTGTGATATATAACATTAAGTATCCTGCTTTTTGCTTATTTTTATGAGTTATTTATAGCACTTTTATCGTATGCTGCATACTTTTCTAGCAAGTTCCACTGTGTGTGAGGTATTAACTGGAAATTTTCTACATTTGTTAAGCATCTGTTTAGGTTTGTTTGTTCTGATTTTTGTTTCTCACCCTCTCTCCCTATTGGTATCCTGTTCTTATAGTTGCCCGTTCTTACTGTAAATTTGATCTGAGACACTCTCCAGTCTAGTGTCATTACCTCATTCTACCTGATACAGGGAGAACATTTGAGAAGGCCAACCCACTTAGTTTCTTAACCTTGAATTATCTTCTGTTCCTCCTTTCTCCTTTTCCACTTTACAAAAAAAAACTTTTCTAAGCTTGTTTCCTGCCTTTCCTGTAAGTAGTCCAGTCGAGATACAGATTTGCTGTATCCAGGACTGTTTGTAAGCTTCTTAGCCCCAAATCTTTCTGTGTTGGAAGGAAGCCTTCTAGCTTATCAGTGGGAGTGGTAAGCACTAGGCAGCTTATCTGGAAAAAAAAACACTTTATGCATCACCGCTTAGCCAGGGTTAAACTATTCCAGGTGCCATAAAGTCTGCTCTCCAAATTTTCCCATAGAACTAGCCAGTGTTTTAGTTTTAGCACTCAAATCTGTTTCTTTGAGCTCAGCACTTGTTCAGAACTCATTATAAGCACTAAATTAGCTACAAATTAGTGCAATAATCAACTTTCCTTACTTGTCTAGAGGAAAACAGTTTTTAGTACTTAATAAATAAGCACCTATCCAGGCATGTCTAAGGGTCATCTCCCGGTGTTTTCTGCTGCCTACCTGATGAATCTGGGCATCTTGGGGCAATGCCGCAATTGTCTCATGTACACAGACAACCCTCTTCTCCTACCACCCAACACTACAACCTGTGAGAGATGCACTTATATAGCCAAATTGGAAGCAAAGCTCTCTTCACCCAAAACTGGACTAGACAGTCAAGAGGAGAAGGTAAACGCAGCACACCATACTCATCACATAGTCCCTCAAAACTTACACCACCAAAACACACACATAGAAACACAAAACACACAACTACATTAGCGGACATTCTCAATGAAAATCTGCCCAAGCAACAGTGACCTCCAAAGCAGAAGTGCAAGCAACCTCCACCCCCCCAACACAACCCAAATGATACATAGCCCACAAACTCAGTGTGCAAGCCAACTACAGCCCATAATGCATAACAACGTATCCAACACTCTAGTCATAGGTGACTCTATAGTCAGGCACTCTGATGTTTCACTCAACAGGCTAAACAAGGAGAAATTTACTGTCAGCTGCCTGTTGGGTGACAGGATCTGCCACATAATGCACGCACCCAGGTCACTCCACAACAAGTACAAATATGACTCTGTCATTGTCCATGTTGGTGTGAATGACCTGAGATGTACCTCCCTGGACTACATGAAAAGAGGAGCTGTCCGATCTTGTAGCCCAGGCAGGTATGAACCTAGCCCTGAGTAGCATCCTGCCATCACCCAGAATGATACCACAGTACAAGGACAAAATGATTGACTTCAACAATTGGCTAAGCTTCTGGTGTCATTCTAAGGAGATCCAGTATCAGTCTGCCTGGGATGACATGATCGACAGACCACAATGCTTTGCTAGAGATGGCCTGCACCTGTCGCCCTTGGGATTCCGGATACTGGCTAAGGCTGTTGCCACCCCTATAGTGCCTTTTTTTAGGCAAGGTTCAAATGACAAATTCACCACCATAACAGGTAAAAGCAAGCAAAATCTGAGAGTAATGCTACTCAATGCTAGAAGTCTAAACCTCAAAATGCACTCACTCGAAGCACTCCTTAAAATGGAGAACATCGACATCTGTGCAGTGACAGAGACCTGGTTCAAGGCTCCAGAGAGCTCCCCTGCATTACCAGGCTATTATTCATACCACACCTTTCGGCCACCAAACCTGGATCAAAACACTAATAGCGGAGGCGTGTCCATATTCATTAAGGATATCAACACCTCCATGCTAGTTGCTCAGCATTATGCATCCGAGATTATCCAAGTGCAACTAACTCTGGGCAAGACTGCAATCCAAACTGTAGCTTGCTACAGATCCCCCACCATGCCCCAGGATTCCCACTCCTCATTTCTTCTAAAGCCATGCTATGTAGACTTGAAAAGCCAGAAAAAGTTCCAAAATAACTCGTGCAAGCAGAGTCTGGTAAAAATCCACAGATTTAATATAATGTCATACAGTACAAAACATGAAACTGGATATAAAAGAAATGGGAGAAATCAGAACTACTGATGAAGCCTGTATTACTCACGGGTGAAAGCGCTCAACCAGTTTTGTGTTTTATATCCAGTTTCGTGTTTTGTACTGTATGACATTATATTAAATCTGTGGATTTTTACCAGACACTGCTTGCATGAGTTATTTTGGAACTTTTTCTGGCTTCTCAAGTCTACATAGCATGGTGTTAGCAGTTGTTTTTTGTATTCAGTGGTTCCTTGGTTCAGCCAATGCCATTTGTGGTTACTCCTCATTTCTTGATACACTGGAAATATTAATGTACAACCTAACAGCCCAGTAATGGGCGATTTTAACTACCTCACCATTAACTGTGAAAACTACTCATGTACCAACTCTTTTGCTCAACGTTTTCTGGAATTCATAAATTCCAATGCCCTGGATCAACTTGTCCACACCCCCACCAGGGGCAGCAATATCCTAGATCTGGTGATTACCAACATGGGCAACCAGTGTTTCACACCAGAAGTCAATTCCTCGTTGGTCAGATCCGACCACAAGCTAATCACCCTAGACATCCACATCCCGCTCCCATTAGGTAAACCACTGTAAAAAATTTCTCCAAAGCCAACTTCACACTTCTTAAGACAGAAGTGGCAAACTTCACGACACCCATGCAGATGGACAATAGAGGTACGACCGCTGAATCCTACACAAATGCACTTTATAAGCACTTACACGAGTGCATGGATTGTGCAATCCCTAACAGAACCAAGATGCTATCCTCCAAAAAAGGAAGTCAATCTGGTGGTCCCCTGCCATAAACAAACTCTACAACAGAAGAAAGAAATTGTTGCAAAAAAGAGAAAAATCCAATGATTGGAGGAACTCCCTAGTTAGCCTCAGTAAGAAGCTGAGATCCTTCGTTCAATCCTGCAAAGCTAGTTACAAATACAAAATTGCCACTGATTCTATAGACAACCACAATGCATTCTATGGCTATGTCAAGAATCTTAATGGCAACACTCAGATCTGCTCAGAGTTACAGCACAATGGCACTAAATATACAGAACCAACTGATATTGCCAACATCCTGGCAGATAGGTTCAGTGCTAATATTACCCCTCACTCCTTAAAGGGCCCATCTCTATACCAGAAGAATGCAAAGTTCCTGTAATCACGGCTGCACAGGTAAAACCCACACTCTCCAAAGCCAAGAACAGAGCATCCATGGGACCTGACAACATCCCAGGCTGTGTTCTACACAAACTATAGAACAAACTGGGCACCCCACCTAAGTACCATGTTCAATCATAGCCTCACCTCAGGCTTTGTGCCCACTGAATGGCACACAGCGACAGTTATCCCATTCCACAAAGGGAGAGCCACCACGGACCCCAGGAACTACTGCCCCATTAGCCTGATGAGCCTGGCCTGCAAGGCTATGGAATGCATCATCATGGAACTTATAAGCAATGACACTGGTAATCTCCAAACTCTGAACCCCACCCAGTTCAAGTTTGTAAAAGGCAGATCATGTCTCCTAAACCTGACAGACTTCTTTGAAGCGGTCACAAAACCCGTAGATGAAGGTAAGGTGGTTCACACAGTCTATCTAGATCTGGACAAGGCATTTGATACCGTCCGCCCACTCTGAAATTATAGATAAACTCACTAAACTAGGTATAAATCCCTATGTCACAAGATGGGCTGCCAACTGGCTCACTGACAGAACCCACACTGTGAAAGTAGCAGACTCCAAATCTGACTTCAGACCAGTGACAAGTGGAGTACCACAGGGTTCAGTCCTGGGTCCTCTGCTGTTTGGTATCTACTTCTCTGCAGTACAGGCTAACACAGAAGGTCTTTTGATAATGAAGTTCGCAGATGACTGCAAACTAGGAGTCATAATCAAAACTCCTAACGATGTGGACATCCTACAAAAGGGCCTCACTGAGACAGATGCCTGGTGCCAAAGCCATGGCCTCAAGCTCAATGCAAAAAAGTGCATTGTCATCCCTTTTAAAAACTCTGTACCCATGAACTACCACATAGGCGGTAGTCTACTTAACACCAAAAGTGATAAGAGACCTTGGGACACAGGTGGACAGTAGTTTCTCCTTTGATAATTACATCACCACAGTAGACAGGAAATCCTTCTATGTGGCACACCTCATCACAAAAGGTTTCTCATCCAGGAAAAAAGAGGTCATTGATTCCCTCTACTCATCACTCATTAGACACATTATAGAGTACAGCACCCCTTTTGGTATGTACCTCACAAGACATCTACAACAACTGGAAAGGCCGCAGAAATACGTCACAAAGAGCATTACCAGCTTCAACAGATGCCCTACGCAGACTCAGACAGTCTCAAAAAACTCCAGCTTTACTCCGTCGCATATCGTCTACTCAGAGGTGATCTCTGCCTAACATACAAAGCTATGTTAAACCCAGAGCTGTTGGACATGCTCCACTTAAAGAAATCCCAATCCCTCCGAGCTACACGCTCTAGGGACCTAAGCCTTGTCACCACAATAAACAGAACATGCTGGAGGGATAGATTACTGTCCCAGAGACTTCCCATACTCTAGAATAAACTACCTATCTATATCAAACAAAGCTCATTAGCACTCTTAAAGAAAAATCTTGATGACTGGATGGGAGATAGGAAATTCACCCCGGGGACCACTTATGTGGCTCTGCTCAACAGGGGCACAGGAAAATTATTTTCTTGGGTGGCAAAAGCCAGGGTACCTTTATGGCTAGGCTTATATAGGCCCTACGAGCAATAGCCTAGTACCTACCTATGAACCTATAAACTAAGTGGGAATCCAAGCATTATAATGCATGTTTATATTACCTCATGTATATTGTACTGTTTGTAAATATTTGTATGGTATGTGTAGTACTTTGTTTAACATTTCTCCCTGGGCCTCTGCTGAAAAAGGGCGCAAGCTCAGTCAGACATTTCCAGTCATCAAATAAATAAATATGTAAGATCTGAAAATGTGAGTCTCAGCATTTCAACAATTGAACTGCAACTTCAACAATTAATAACAGATTTTGAAACTCATTACTATAACTTTGAAACATCTTGAAAGTGTGGCTGCATGCCCTACACCATTGCTATTTATGTGTATGCTAGGACCAAAAATGCTATACCTCAGAAAAGGTGGAATATTCAGGTCTATATTATATGAACGAAAGTTTGTATAAGCAAATGCTCTAATGAGTGAAAATCCCGGAAATCGGGATGTGTGCTGTGGAATCGCAGTACGGTAAAGACTGGAGTTTTTGCCCTTTCCTCACTGTAGTGTGGTCTCGGAGTTTCCCATAATATTGTTTTCGATGTCCGGGATTTTCGCTCATTGAGCGTTCGCTTATATGAACTTTCGTTCATATAATATAGACCCAAATATTCTGAGATATTGCAATCTCAGACTTAGCATGTATTCTTCACCTTCCCATGTACAGTCCTACACATTCTTACCTACAATTTCATAGTTCTAAGGATTAAAGTTACGGCCCTCAAAATTTACTAAGCTGCTGGTCTCTTTTCAGCAGATGCCCAATGTGGTATTTATACTACTAGCTGAAATTTGTCCAGGGTACCAAGGAATGTCAGCTACTCTTTTTTTCAACAATTGCTACGGGATTTTTTACATCCCCCTGAGCTACCACCAACTCAAGTAGATGAGACAGTGGTTTAAGATTTTATCAAACTTGCCAGCTCACTCCTATTAAAGTGGACATGCATATATTATGAGCTGTTAACTTTGAGTTTTCCCATATTACAAGGGCCTGCTACAAACACACACACACACACACACACACACACACACACACACACACACACACACACACACACACACACACACACACACACACACACACACACACACACACACACACACACATCATCCATCCATCTATCCTCGACCCCTTTTTCCCCAAGTATATTTATTGTGTACTAGGGTCATTAACTCAAATAACATATGCATTTAAATGACATTTATCCACTACTGTGGTCATAAAAGAGTTATTTTTCCACATTTCTTTTAAACATAAGAAGTTTTATTTATAACACAAATATTCATGGATTTAAGAAGCACCATAACTACAAGAAAAATCCAGCATTCTAGCTTTCTACAAGGCATTTTCAGCTCACTCGGTTCAAATCAAAATGTTACTTACAGAGCCTCCCTCCATAAATAGGAAGGGTTTTACCTAAAAATCCACAGCATTGAGCTGAACTCCACACAAGCAGGTATTTTCATATTTCTACTTGGCTTCCCAGTAATGTACAGAGTCACAGCTCTCTCCTTCTGGTTTGAGAGCTTCATTAAACTTCTTGAAGGGATACATACTACTGCCTTAGTCATTCCCTGAAGATTCTGAGTTTCTTTAGGTCCAGGATGATTTTCCTACTTTACTCCTTTATCTTTCATGTCCCCAACAGTCTCTCCCTCCCAAAGAGGCCAGTGTCTCTGTCTGTCTGTCTCTCTGTATATATTATTCTTCTGATTCAGGCACCATTTTCTGTTGATCAGTGTGCTAAAACATCAAGCACATATTGCATTCCATTAAGATGCACTTGCCCAAGCTATGTTTTTTTTTATTATTCCAATCTGTGCACACCATTGCTGTCATTTTAAGAACTAGGTTGTTTATGTACAATATTTAACCTCAGGCACACCAAGGTTACCTGTAGTAATTCACCATTAACAGTGTATTTTTTCTCAGAAGAAATGGTGTGGTCTTATTTTCTCATTGTCATATTCTATATTCATGTAAACAAATGTAGGACTAGAAGCTTACATTGTTATTTGACATTATAACTAGCGCACTGATCAACAGACAGATACATAATGACTTTGTACTTACTTAGATAAGAAGTAAAAAGCACCAGTCAGAATAAAGGTACAAATTATGCATGTATCTACTGCTCCAGTCACTGTCATTGAATGTAATTTGTTTAAGAGCTCTTGGATTAAAGTTTTTGTTGTAATTTACATGACTTTTATAAGGAATGTAGAAAAGTATATATTGCTTGTTACTGCTATGTATAAATTACATCTGATTATAAAAACATTGGAATATGAAAGATTAGAAAGAAATACATTGCTACAGAATTTTGAGTGAGTAGCTGGGAACTGGTAAAGTCTTGGCCTGGATGCAAGTAGAGTCCACAATTTAACAGAATGTCACAGATTTTACATTATGTGGTTGTTCAAGCTTTGATTTATAAGAAGGGTTATGTTTTAAACAGCAAATTGTTGACACTCACAGCCGTGTGTGTGTGTCATGTGTCTTGCAGCTGTTTATTTATTTATTTTTATTATTATCAAAGTCAGATATGGGGTGTACACAAGTGAATTTAACTTCTGAGTAGGAAGGATGAAAGTTGTTTGTGGATTAAAATAAATTATTTTGTTGTTGTCTCCTCATTTAACCATTTGATTTTGCATAACCAGTGTGCATATTTTGTGAAATAAGATGGAAAACTTGTGACTATTATTTGTGTGTTTACCTCATATGTTTGTGGTTTTCTAGCAAATCTCTGCAGTTACTTGGTATGACAGACATTTGAATTTCAGACTCCATATCCCGGAAATAATGAATGCTAATGGAAAAAAATGAATGCTAATGGGAAAACTATTATTCTAGCAACTTTATAAGTTTGTAAGAACAATATTTAAAATCTGTCCTTGATTTTGATTCCTTGTTCCTTATTATTTGTTGGCTTTGCTCCTAATTCTAGTGCTGAGTATGTTAAGTATATTAAGAGGTTGAGAAGTATTTTATTTCTTTCTTCTTTTTTTTCTGCTTCTTCTCTTATCGCAGTCACTTGAAGGATACACAGCTAAGTGGCTATAACTGCTGAGTGGAGGTTGTTTGTGGATGGACATAACTTAAAGTCTTGTCTGCACAGTTCAATGCTGACTTTGCAAGACTAGTGTGCATTTGTGTGAAGCTGGGATACTGGTGACTACTATTTGTCTGAAACAAAGCAGAAATGATATAGCACTTTACTACCCCCTGATTTCACAGAATGCTCCTCATTTTCTTGGTTTATTCTGTTTAAAATGTGTTTTTTTCTGGAAAATTATTTATTATTGCAGCCATTAGGTATCCCAGTTATTTGAATTTCTGACTTCATATCTTTCAGAAAGGGCATGCTAATGCAAAAAGTGTTATTCTAACAATGCTTTAAGTAAGTAAGAGAAATATTTAAATTTTGTTCCTGATTTTGTGGTTTTGTCCCTGGTTATATGTTCCTGAGTCTTGTGCTAAGAGGATGAAGAGTATTATTTTTTTGGCATGAGAGGTATTATTTTTGTCATAATCATATGGAGTGTATATAAAGAAAAGTATATCTAACTGCTAGATGGTGATGGGGTCTGTTCATGGATGAAAGTAGCTTATCCTCGTGCCAATTTTGTTTTTCAATTTAAACAGTCTGACTTTTCAGGGCTAATTATCATTTACACAAAATAAGTTGGAATACTTGGGCTACTGTGTGGAAACAAATGCAAAATATTTTTTTGTGTTCATAATTGTTTGTTTGTAACAACATCAGATATCTGAGGTGTGTAAAGTCAACAATGGGATTATAATTGATGGCTGACCAAGCTGTTGTGATTGAGTTAAACAGCCATTTATTCTGGCTTTTGAGGATTTCTGTGCATTTTGTCAAGAAACTTGAAATATATACTGTGACCATTTTATCACAATTGAACACACAGGCTTATGATTAGGTCGCTGATCATAACTGACGTAAGTGTTAGAGATATGGATACCAACAAATTGACCTCAAGAGCAAACCTCAAGAGGTGAATCTTGGTATCTGCATCAAAAACACACAATAAGGGTTATAAACAGTGATACCTGATCATAACACTTTCTAGTGCATTCAGCTTTATCTGCTGCATGTACTATTGATTACAAAAAACAAGCATAGAAGCACAAAATATTTTACTGGCTTTCAAAGCCTTCAAGACAACAAGCAAAAACAGTTTCCCCTTCTGAAAAAAATGAATAGCTTTAAAATCTGTTATACACTTGATTCTGCCTCAGTTTTTGTTCATAAGTGTGGCAGAGTAAAGTATCTAACAGTTTTCAAAGGTGTTTACCTACTGCTGGTGCTCTGTGCTGACCACCACTGTAAGATATTAATCACTAGTGAGACACCTGATCTTCACAGCACTTCAGTATAATTAAGTGCGTATTAAACACCCATCTGACATTAAAAAGCTTGACAAACTTGACAATGGAGGATTTATAACAGCAGTACAAGTGGTCCTTTAAAACAATAAAGAATGTTAATCCAAAAGACTGCATGCATTTATGTGTGGTCCACAAAAATAAATGTCTGTGGAGGTCCATGGTTTGAAAACCACTCAGGGTTCAAGGTACATTTATTCTAACACTGGCTCTTTGTCTCTTCCTGATTTCAGAAGCACCTTCCAGATATCGGATGTCAAGGGCTCCTTTCAGAATGCCTTCATTGTTCTTACATAGCTCCCTCAAGACTCCTTTTCAGAACTCTGTCTTGATTCAAAGGTTAGGAGTCTGCTTTCTCAAAGGGTAATGACCTCAAAGGGTAATGGCCCTGGTATACTAGAGGTTGCTGATCCCACAAGTGGCTAAGAAAAAGGTTCTTCTTCCTACTTCAGATGCTATAATACACACTCTTCTATAGTAAACCAATAAGCAGAGTGCTTCCCTGGCTCAGCAGTCACTCTGCACAATATATAATTATATGCATATTTATATCTATCTATGGAATAGTTACATGTGATTTCAGCACTGGTGGTTGAGCAGTTTAAGTGTGAGAATTTAATGCCACAGTGAGTTTCACCAGAATGCATTTTTATTGTGCAAGCCAGTGGTGTGCTTTTTGGATGAGATTTCCCCTTTTCTTTACTGTGGTGTAACCATGTTGTTGGCATTTATAATTTTAGGATGCGTGGAGGGCTTGCCATCCTGCAAAAAAAATGTTTTATGTTTTCATACATGTTTTGGCTCACTATTTTTGGTGTTTAATTTTCAATAAATGGCAAGCTGAAAAAATGTTCATTGATGACTCACAGCTAATCCACCTATCTGTATATCAATATATATTCAATATATATATATATATATATATATATATATATATATATATATATATATATGCTATTGAGCACCTACTTCTCAAAAAGATATTATCAAGCAATATTCAGAGAGTCCATTTCAGTACCACTCAGGACTTTGCTTTAACAATAGTCCTGCAGGTGCAGGTGCAGGTGCAGGGTCTCCTCTTTTCTGTTCCATTTCCAATGTGCACTGAAACTGGATCTAATGAGTAGGTCTTGGTCATTTGTGAATGAAGGAAATGCAGAATGACATTTTGCAAGGCTCCCAAGTACATATTTATATCCGTATCTAATATTACTGCATGATTTTATCATTTTTTCTACATTATACTTCACCTCTATTTCTATAAGTAGAATTACATGTAAAAGGTCACCTTTTTGTATTTTGAACCCAGTCTGGGGCTACAGTCTTGTAACCTCTTTTACAGCTGAACAACTGGATGATGCCCCTTTAGAACAATAACCTATCTGGCGTTCAGAGAGGATAAGTACAGGACCAATCAACAGCAGAATTTTCAACAAGGGTGGAGACGGTACAGGGACTCTGGCCATTATGGCAAACACAGGACATCCTTCAACAACCGCCAACGAAGATAATTTGCTTGAAACAAGATGATGGTTATGCAAGTAAATTTTGTGAAGACCCTGCTTGTGTGTGTGTACCATCTACAATAGTAAAGGTGACTTTTGCTTGTATAATTTGACTTCTCTTGATTTTAGTAGTGAACATGCTAATTTACTGTCCAAGGAATTTTCATTTGTGCCAACAAATAGTGTAAAAATTGAATGACTGTTGTTGGACTTAAAAATCTACCTCAGGAAATTGAATTTAAACATGATTATGGGAACTGACAATGCAATGAAAATGAGAGAAATTTTCGCCATAGTAGTTTATTCAATGCGAGTCTAGCATTGCCCTTAATGTTGTTTGAAAAACTGGTAGACTATGATTTTAGGCAACTTTGCCTTAAGACCAAGCATGGTAACAATGATGTAAATCTCCCTGCTGTTGAGTACAAACTATTCAAGAGGTTAGCTGAAAATAAAACCATTCAAATCATGAAACCCGACGGGGGCAGGGGCAGTAATGAATAGGGAGGATTAGCTTAATAAAATGTTACACTTTGTGTTACAGGGTGGGTTTTATGAAGAAGTTTCTTACAATTTTATCCATATCACATGCAGAATTTATTTATTTTATTTATTTATTTTACATTTGTTAACCGGGAAAGTCCGACTGGATACATGTCCATTTTCAGCAGAGGCCCAGGGAGAAAAGCTCCATGTTATCAAAGCATTTAGTAACAACAACATAACAGTGTTGATATTTAGTAACAAATAATAATGTAGGTTACAAGATGTTTAAAATGTAGCAATACAGCTATTTATAAAGTTTCAGTTAACAAATTAAGGAGAGGAAAATGCAGTTTGTAATGTGTTTAGGAAGTTAACAATAGGTCAAAGATAAAAGCCATCTGTAGGTTACTAATAGGTGAGACATAGAAAACAATTTCTTTGAAGCAATAAATTCAGAGAAGACTTTCTTTTAGAAGGGGTGTGTCTGATAGTTAAGCATATTCAGATAGAAAGCAAGGAAGATAAGAAAGAAAGGAGTATTTAGGGTGGGATTTGTTTAGTGTGGGCTGAAAAAATAGGTTGTAGAGGGAGGAGTTGGAAGACACATCTGTGAGTTAAGACAAATAGTTATTATGTTCTTGGATTGGTTGGGGTTTTGATAGGATTAATAAGTTAGTTACTATGTTTTTGGGTTAGTTGGGGTTTTGATAGGAGCACAACTAATTTTACTGGCTCAGTGTCATTTTTGTTTAATTTAGTCGGGGTTTAGACATGGACATAGCCAGAGTTTGTGCATGTGTGTCTTTAGAGCTTTTTTTGAATTGAGGCAAGGCGCTGTTAGAGGTTATATGTGGAGGAAGGGAGTTCCATTTTTTCCCAGTGGAGTTGGTGAACAAAGAATCTCCAGCTGAGTTGTTTGCTTTGGTTGTTCGTACCAGCATTCTGCTAGATGAGTGGAGGGATGTTAGGTTGTTATAGGGGGTGATCATTTTAGTTAGAATTGGGGTGCTGGTAGATTGGTAGAGGATTTTATGAACAATTATGAGTTGGTTATAGTATATTTGATTGTGTAGTTCTAGCCAACCTAGGTTGTGAAGATTATTACAATGATGGGTTCTGTATTTGGAGCCGGTGGCGAATCTAGCTATATTGTTATAGCAGCTGGTAATTTTGTTGAGGTTTGATTTAGATAGATTAGTAAGGATGGGTGAGGCATAGAGAAGGGAGGAGAGAAGATGTGTGTGAGCAATGGTGGTTCTGGTAGTTGTAGCTAGAAATTTCTTTATCCTATACATGGATCCTATTATTTTATTTACTGTTTTTATGGTTTTGTCTATATGGGCATTGTAATTCAGATTGTTGTCAATGATTATGCCTAGTAGTTTGGTGTTCGGTTCAGGAGAAATTGTGGTCCCATTGTTTGAAGAGACTGTAAATATTGGTGGTGTTTGCTTTTGTGTGGGGAAGAAAAGTAATAGTTTGGTTTTATTTGGGTTTAGTAGGAGTAAACGATTATTAAACCAGTTTTCTACTTTGTTAAAGGTAGACTGGGTTAGGGATTGTAATTCTGCTGGAGTAGAGGCAGTGCAGATTAATGTGGAATCGTCTGCATACTGTATGGAGGTAGCCTGTGGTATAATTTTGGGCAGATCATTGATGAATATAGAGAAAAGAAGGGGACCTAGAATGGAGCCTTGGGGAATGCCGAGAGTCACAGGTAGAAGGGGGGATAGATTATCTTTCCACAAGACAGCTTGTTGTTGACCGTTTAGGTATGAGTGGAACCAGTTACATACTGATTTATCTATGGACAGTGAGTTGAGGGAGTCTAAGAGTAAGCTGTGATTAACCATGCCGAATGCTTTAGATAGATCGAGGAAGAGGGCAGAGGAGAGCAGACTTTGATTACGGTTGTAATTTATTGTGTGAGAGAAGGAGAGAAGGGCAGTGGTAGTACTGTGGGCTGGTCTAAAACAATGCTGGGATGAGGCTAGGAGAGATTTGTGGGTGAGGTGGGCTAATAGTTGTTTCTGTATACATTTCTCCATTATTTTGGCTAGGGGAGATAGAATTTAAATAGGTCTGTAATTTGAGAGTTCTATGGAGTTCCCTCCTTTGTGAAGTGGAAGAATGTGTGAGGTTTTCCAGATGGAGGGGATGTAGGATTCTTGGATAGTACGATTGATTAAGATGGAGATAGGGTATGCTATTACTTTAGCGGCCTTTTGTAGGAATTCTGCGGGAAGTTGGTCGGCTGCAAGGATGGTAGGTTTTAATTTTTCGAGTGAAGATTTGATATAGTCTGTGGAGATAGGCTCTAGTTTTAACAGAGATGGGATCATATGAATAGGTGAGGTAGTGGAAGAAGAGGAGGGAGATAGATTATTAGCTAGGGATTTGATGGTTTCAGTGAAAAAAGTGTTAAAGGTATTTGCTACTGATTCAGGGGGTAGATTTAAGGTTGATGAGGGGGTGGGGGTAGAAGATTTACCTGGGTGGAGTAGTTTGCTCAGACCTGACCAGAATTTCTGAGGCTGATTTTGGTGTTTTTGCTGTAAGTTGAAATAGTAGTTTTGCTTGTCTGACATAACAGATCTTTTAGCTTCATTTCTAATCTGTTTGTATGTTATGTGGGCTTGTTGGGATTTGGTGGCACTCCATGAGGTCCATGCTCTATTTCTAGAAGTAAGTTTTTGTCTGGTAGTATAGGTTAGCCATGGTTCTGTTTTATTTTTGGTTCTAAATCTACGTTTGGGAGTGTAATTGTCTAAGATGGCTAGGAAGGTGGTGTTGAATTCTGCGACTGCTTGGTCAAGGGGTAGTGTTATAAGTTTGGCCCATCTGCATAGGCTTAGATCAGATTGGAAACTGTTTAGGTTAAAGTTCTTTGTATACCTGCGGGTCATAAAGGTGGTTTGTTGGGGGTATGTCTTCTTTTTTTCTCAATATGTAGGTTATGAGGTGGTCGCTCATATCCTCGGGTAGGGTATCCGCTTTGTACAACTGAGGATTGTTATTTATTAGGATCCAGTCTATAATGCTTTCCTTTTTGTTAGATTTGTTGAGTCTGGTGGGGGTAGTAATAGTTTGGGAGAAACCATGTAAGTTGATATGGGTGGTTGGGAAAAGTGCTGAACAAGTTGTCCAGTCGATGTTGAAGTCTCCAAGTATGATTGCTTCTTGGAGGTGAGAGGAGGATAAGCATTGGAGTGTGCTTTCTAAGGTGTTTATGTTATTATCTGGAGGAATATAACTAGATACTATATTTATAGCTTTGTTTTTGTTGAGTTGAATTCTTGAGACTATTGTTTCAGTGTTGGTAGTTACTTGGTCAAGGAGAGTGTTAATTGTAGTTAACTCTAGAGAGGATTTGTATAGGATGGCTACTCCACCTCCTTTTCTCTCTTTACGGTCAAGTCTTGTTATATTGTAGTGGGGGGGGGGTAATATTTCAGTGTCAGTGATAGTGGGTTTAAGCCAGGTTTCTGTTAGGCAGAAAACATCAGGTGAGTGTATATCTATGAGTGCAAGCTGTTCGTGGAGTTTGTTATTTATACTTCTGATATTTAGGTGACAGACTACAAATGATTTTGGGGCATTATGTGAGCTTCTTATGTTGGTAGGAGTTACATCTAAGGGGTTATTGATGGTTGGTGAGTTTGGGCCTGGGTTAGGATGGATGTCACCATCGGCTATGAGATTACGTAAACTTTGTATGAGTTTGGCAAACTTTAGTAGAAGTTGGTAATAGTGTTTAGTCTTTGGGTTTAAGTATGTTGGTTTTAATGCATGAAGCAGTTTTGGAGCTGGACTATTGAGGAAGTGGGGTTGTGTTGAGGGAGGAGTGTGTGTATGGTAGTGGATCGTTGTACTTGATGTAGAGTGTTGAAAATTAGGCAGGCAGTGGAATTCATAGGCAGTGAGGAGATGAAGTATAATGAGTGGGGTTATGAGGTAGCACAATGGCTTAAGTTTAGGAGATGAGGAGGGAGTTGGTGGATACATGGTAGATATGGTAGTAGGTAAATTTAAGAGAAGTGAGGGAGGGGTTATAGAGGAGGTAGAGTGTGGGAGAGTTGGGAGTAGGAGAGGTGGGTGTGTGGGAGATGTTGTGGGATTGGATATGACTGTGTAGTAGGAGTGGCCAATTATTTGGGGGAGTGGATAGTGGGAGTGGTCAATTAGTCAGGGGAGTGGTTAGGGCAGTATAAGAATCCCTTACAATTGCACTCTATGAGCACCTACAAGGATGCATGGATCGTGCCATCCCTAGCAAAACCAAGACTCACTCCCCTAAGAGAAGGAAACCAGTCTGTTGGACCCCTGCCATAAACAGGTTATACAACAAAAGGAGGAAGCTAGTTCAGAAAAAAGCAAATTGCAAGAAGGAAAGACATCCCTGATCAGTATCAGTAAGAAACTAAGGTCCCTCATAAAATCATCCAAGGCTAACTTCGAAAGAAAAATAGCCAAGGATTCGAAAGATAACCACAAAGCCTTCTTTAGCTATGTCAATAATCTACCTGGCAACTCACAGATATGCTGTGAGATAGTGCAAAACAGCACAAAATATATTGAACCTACTGATATTGCCAACATACTGGCTGATAGATTCAGTGCAAACTTCACCTCCCTCTCACCTTCAAAAGGGCCCACAACAATACCAGAAAAATGTAGTGTTCCGGAAATCACAGAAGCACAGGTGAAAACAGCCATTTCAAAAGCCAAAAACACAGCATCAATGGGGCCAGATGGTGTCCCAGGCTGCGTCTTGCACGAACTACAGAACAAACTAACCCTCCCACCTAAACATGCTGTTCAACCTCAGCCTCTCCACAGGCTACGTGCCCATAGAATGGTGCACAGCAATGGTTATTCCACTCCACAAAGGAGGAGTCACAACTGACCCTGGTAACTATCACCCCATAAGCCTGACTAGCCTGGTCTACAAGGCTATGGAGCGCATCATCATGGAACTCATTATCAAAGACATTGGGAACCTCCAAACACTTGACCCGACCCAGTTCAGCTTTGTTAAGGGCAGATCATGCCTATTAAACCTGGTTGACTTCTCCGAGACAGTTACCAACGCCATAGACAAAGGAAAGGTGGTTCACATAGTCTACCTTGATCTCGCCAAGGTGTTCGTCACTATTCCTCACTCAGGTATTATAGAAAAATTCACCAGCCTGAACATAAACCCCTACATCACAAGATGGGTTGCCAACTGGCTTACAGACAGAACTCACACAGTAAGAATAGCGGGCTCCAGGTCTGACTCTAAACTAGTCACAAGTGGTGTCCCACAAGGCTCGGTTTTGGGACCCCTACTGTTCGGCATATATTTCTCAGAAGTACAGGCAAACACAGGAGGACTATGGCTAACCAAGTTCGCCGATGACTGCAAACTGGGAGCCATAATTGACTCTCTGGCTGACACGGACATCCTCCAAAAAGGCCTTACTGAGACAGACACCTGGTGTCAAAGTCATGGCCTCAAGCTAAATGCCAAAAAATGCATAGCCATCCCGTTTGGGAAAAACAAAACACCCACGAATTACCACATAGGAGGTAGCCTACTTAATACAGAAGAGGTAATAAGAGATCTGGGGACCCAGGTAGATAGTAATCTCTCCTTTGACAATCATATTGCCAAAGTAGTTAGGAAATCCTTTTATGTGGCCCATCTAATTACTAAGGAGTTCACATCTAGAAATAAAGAGGTTATAGTGCCCCTCTACTCATCACTCATCAGAGCCATCATAGAGTACAATGCCCCATTTGGGATGTACCTCACAAGACACTTCCAACAGCTTGAAATACCACAAAAGCACCTCACCAAGAGGATTACTGGCCTCAAACATATGTCCTATGCAGCCCGACTTTAAAAACTCCGGCTGTACTCAGTGGCATATCGCTTACTCAGAGGTGATCTCTGCCTGATTTACAAAGCCATGTCCAACTCAGAATTAATGGACATGCTCCACCTAAAGAAATCCAAGTCACTGCAAGCCATGCGCTCTAGTGAGATAAACCTCGCCACAACAATAAATCGAACATGCTGGAGGGATAGACTCCCCATGCTTTGGAACAAAATTCCTAACTGCATTAGGCAGAGCCCCTCACTAACACTCTTCAAGAGAAGCCTTGACGAGTGGATGGGTAACAGAAAATACACTCCTGGGATCACTTCATTGGCTGTGCTTGACAGAGGCTCAGTTAATTAATCAATGGGGCGGCAAAAGCTGACACACTCTCGCTAGGCTTATAAATGCCTATGAACCTATAAATAAATTGATTATTGCGTGAAAGACTTGCTCGATCAACGTCACATTGATTATGCTTTGTACAATTTTCTGCATGTAAAATAACCAATGGTTCCCACTATTTTCAGTATTCTGAAAAATACACAAAAGTGTGACAGTCTCCTCTCTAAGGCCAATTGTTAAAGCCAGTTGCTCCAAGACCCACCCCTTAACCAAGTTCATTGATTCAAAACTTAAAAAATATTTGGACAATTTTACATATTTTTGTAGAGACTCTTGGTATTTTTTGTTTAAAATTAAGAGGTTGGGATACTCTAAATCAATGATTTTTTTAACAATTAATGTTGTTAAATTGTTTAATGTCATTCCACATGATATAGGGATGACTCTTGGGATTTTTTGTTTAAAATTAAGAGGTCGGGGTACTCTAAATCAATGATTTTTTTTAACAATTAATGTTGTTAAATTGTTTAATTTCATTCCACATGATATAGGGTTGGATTGGTTTCACAAATTTTTACTAGAGTCAACCACTTTCCAGCAGGATGAAATGAATGTGTTAAATTTGTTTATGGAAATGGTACTCAAATACAATTTTGTGCTTTTAGAGGGGCAATATTTTCAGCAAAGTAAGAGTGTTGCCATGGCACTTCGTGTGCCCCTCTGTTTGCTAATATTGTCCTCATTCAATGGGAGAAGCAATATTTGTTTAACCATTTCACTAGTCTATCCTGGAAGGTTTATACCACATTTTTGGATGACTTTTTTTATTGTCTGGGAAGATGAACCAGATGAAATAGGCCCCTTCATAGGTTATTTAAATTCTACTACTTCTTATCTTAAGTTTACATTCTCCTTTAATGTAGGCTCTATGAATTATCTGGATGTTAGTATTATGAAAGATCACGATCAGCAGAGTATTATCAGTACGATTTATAGAAAACCCACATATTGCAATAGTTTATTACATTATTCTAGTGGTCCTCCAGAATTTCAAAAATGAGGGATCATTAAAGGGCAATACATAAGGTTAGCCAGGATGATTTTTGATGATTCTTTGTACAGTACAGAGAGTAAGAAACTGGCTGATATGTTTGTAGCCAGAGGATACCCCTTCAAACTAATAACAAAATAAGGGGAGTAGGTGACCAAAGAAGGAGAGAAGGTGATATTATTCTGTTAATAAAGACTGAATTTAGGTGATATTATGCTGTTAATTAAGACTGAATTTAGTAGTGTTAATGACATTTTTATAAGTAACAGAACCCCCAATAAGGACTTCTCCACTGCCTTTGTGATGGAGTATTGTGTAGAGTATCAGAAAATAAATGAAATAATAAATAAGAACTGGTTCATTTTCCCATTTTTTTGGTGTGGTGGACAAAGTAGGGGGAAAACCTTCAGTTGTCTATCGAAAAGTTAAAACCATCAAGAATTATTTGGAACAAAGTGAATCTAGTCTAGTCAATGTAACATATAAAAAACAGGTACAACCAAATTTGTTTTTTGTTCCCATTGCAAGTATTTACTAGAAAGGAACAGATTCAAGGTTAGCAGTGGATTTATTAGGGCCAATGTGGTTTGTAATTGTAACACCAATGGTGTAGTTTATCTTGCCCTGTGTCAGAAATGTAATGGGTTCTACATAGGGAAAACTAAAAGAAAGTTTAAGGAAAGAATATATGAGCATGTTCTGGATATCATGAAAAATAAGGCCAAAAGTGCTTTAGCTAAACATATTGCTAACAACCCAGGACATTCATTCCTTTTTTTGTGGTTTGGACCAGTTAATAAAGAATTCAAGGGGTGGACCTTGGGAAGATTTATTGGAATGTTGTAAGCTACTGTGGCAACTCAGGTTAAATGCAGGTGTTTTCCCAGGTTTACATGATTATATTTCTATTATGAGTGTATTAAGGTTGGAAATCTTATGTGGTTTAAAGGGAATATAATAATTTTAACAAATTTTATTTGTATTTCTTTGTTTATGTTATAATTTTATAAGTCAACATGAATTTTAAAGTATGTTTTCTGTTGGGTAATGAGAGGCGCATGTTTGAATCATGTGATGTATTCATAGGTTCATAGGTTCATAGGTTGGTACTAGGCTATCAGCCCTAGGGCCTATACAAGCCTAGCCATAACAATTCCCTAGCTATTTCTTCCCACATTATTTACTTTCCTGGACCCCTGTCTAGCAGGGCGACTGACGTGATCCCTGGGGTGAATTTCCTTTCTCCCATCCAATCGTCAAGGTTCCTCTTGAAGAGGTCCAAAGAGGCACTCTGCTTGACATGTATGGGCAATCTATTCCAGAGTCTGGGGAGTCTCTGGGTCAGGAACCTATCCCTCCAGCATGTTTTGTTTATTGTGATGACAAGGTTTAGATCCCTGGAGTGTGTAGCTCTGAGGGATTGGGATTTCTTTAAGTGTAGCATGTCCAACAGCTATGGGTTTGACATGGCCTTGTATGTTAAGCAGAGATCGCCTCTGAGTAGACGATATGCGACAGAGTATAGCTGGAGTTTTTTAAGGCGGTCAGCGTAGGGCATCTGCTTTAGGCCTGTGATTCTTTTAGTGAGGTATTTCTGAGGCCTTTCCAGTTGTTGCAGATGTCTTGAGAGGTACATACCAAATGGGGCATTGTATTCTATAATGGGTCTAATGAGGGATGAGTACAGTGGGACAATGACCTCCTTTTTCTGGATGAAAAGCCCTTCGTGATGAGGTGTGCCACATAGAAGGATTTCCTGACTGTTGTGGCGATGTGGTTATTGAAGGTGAGACCACTGTCCACCTGTGTCCCTAAGTCTCTTATCACACTTTCTGTGTTTAGTGTACTGCCACCTATATGGTAATTCATGGATACATGTTTTTCCCAAAGGGGATAACAATACATTTCTTGGCATTGAGCTTGAGCCCATGGCTCTGGCACCAAGCATCTGTTTCTGTAAGGCCCTTTTGTAGAGTATCCACATCATTTGGGGATTCAATAATGGCTCCCAGTTTGCAGTCATCTGCAAACTTTGTTAGCCAGAGTCCCTTAGTGTTGACCTGTACTTCAGAGAAGTAGATGCCAAACAAGAGCGGCCCCAGGACTGAACCCTGAGGTACTCCACTTGTCACTTGTCTGGAGCTGGATTTGGAGTCGGCTACTTTTACAGTGTGGGTTCTATCAGTAAGCCATTTAGCAACCCATTGGGTGACATAGGGATTAATACCCAACTTAGTAAGTTTATCTATGATTCCAGAGTGGGGGATGGTGTCAGTGGTCTTGGCAAGGTCTAGATAGGCTGTGTGGACCACCTTACCCTTGTCCATGGCTCTGGAGACTGATTCAAAGAAGTCAATCAGGTTCAGGAGACAAGATCGGCCCTTCACAAACCCAAAGTGGGTGGGGTCCAGTGTTTGAAGGTTGCCAATGTCTTTGTTTATAAGTTCCATGATAATACGCTCCATGGCCTTGCAGATAAGGCTTGTCAGACTGATGTTTGCATTTAAATGTTGATTGCTTTAAGCATTTTCACACTGAAGAAATCTTAATAATAAAGATGAAAGCATTCTGTTTTACCACAGTCCTGTTGTCCGGTGTCTTTTCTTGCTCAATTGGTTTGGTTATTATTTGAGTTTTTGTTTTTACCGGTTCCTGGTTTGGTGTTCTTTTACAGCTGTGTCAGAACTGTTCTCTACTGCCAGGTCTGAGACTCATTTAGTTAGTTATTGCTGCATTACTGGTAAATTTCTGATGTTTTAGTCTGTGGTGGGATTGCAGTAGTGGCAGTATTATGAATTCTGCTCCAGGATTTGTGTGTCAGTACTTAACTGTGATGAAGCCCTGTTGAATTGTTAAGGGCAATAGTTAACATTTTATGTTTTGCCTGTTTTATAAACTACTGTGGTCAATAAATTTTCAGCCTGCTCATTCTTTTCACCTGTGCCAGTTTGTTGTTTGGTCAGCATAATACCTTCACCAAGGCTGATGCCACAGTACAAACAAAAGATGATTGACTTCAATAATTGGCTTAGTTTTCAGTGCCTTTCCTAAGGGATTCATTATTTGTCAGAATGGGAAGACATGGTTAACAGACCACATTGCTTTGCAAATGATGGTCTGCACCTGTCTCCCTTAAGTTTCTAAATATTGGCTAAAACTTTATTTGCCTCTTAGAGCATTTTTAGGCAATGTCAAATTGACAAATCTACTGAAATAGCTAATAAAACCCAAAGAAACATAAATGTATTAGTGCTTAATGCTAGGAGCCTAAAAAGAAATTCCACACCCGACAAGCTCTCCTCCCTCTGGGAAATATAAAGATCTGTGCCATTACTGAGACGTGATTTAAATCCACAGAAGAAACTCCATCAGTGCAAGGCTTCAGTCCATTACACACATTTAGACTATCAGTTGCAGAGACAGAGACAAAAGGTGGGGAGACTGAAGCTATATTAACAACAAGCATAACTCTACAGTGCTTAAACAGGATGATGCCCTGTAATTTATCCATATGCAAATCACCATAGACAAAGTCCCTTACCGTATCCTGACAAGCTATACGTCAGTCTCCATGTCCTTGGAATCCCATAGCTCATACCTAAACCTACTGGAGACACTCACCATTAAACAAAGTACCTTATTCATGGGTGATTTTAATTACCCCCTCTACAGACTGGGAAACATACTCTGTCCCACACTCACAAATACAATCCTTGGACTTTATTAACACAAATATCCTTGGCCGGATAGTGAGCTTACACACCAGAGGTTCAAACATACTGGACATGGTACTCGATAATATGGGAGAGAGTTGGACCCCCCCCCACCCCTTCCCCATCTCACATCCTCACTGGAGTGGTTGAACCACAAGGCTGACACCTTTGAAATACAACTCAACTCAGTAACTCCAGCAAACCCTGTGACAGAAACTATTCCAAAGCAAACTGCTCCATATTGAGCAATAGTTTATCAAACTTCAATGCCCCTCCCAACCATGAGTTTACAGCAACCTATGTGAAATTGTTAACAGAGACCCTGTACAATCATGTAAATGGCTGTATAGAGGCTATTATACCTACTAGAAGTTAGCCCAAAACAAACAGTAAAAACATACCACACTGGTGGAATCCAAACCTTAATAGAGTATATAACAAAAGGGAAAAATGTCATGGCTAAAATCAGGAAGAGCAACTCCCATAATAACATGAGCTCTAAAATTATGCAAAACATGAAACTAAGCCTGATAAGGCCAATTATAGGGGCAATATAGCCTCACAGGCTAAAGACAACCACTATGTCTTCTAGATCTATGTAAAAAACCTCAAAAGCAGCACACATTGGTGTGCCAAACTGTTGGTCAATGATGCTACCTTCACTGAGCAGAGTGATACAGCAATTTGCTGGCTGACAAATTCAGCTCAAACTTCACCCTTAACTCCCCCAGTGCCTCCCCCATAAAATACTTACCAGCATAATCCCCCTAACTATTAACAAGGAGCAGGTTCTAGCGGTACTTGCTGAGGCAAAAAGCAAAGCCTCAGTGGGCCCCCATAATATCCCAGGATGTCTCCTAAATAGCTTGAAACATGACCTATCAGGACCACCTGATTCACTTTTCAACTATAACCTCAAAACAGGCTTTGTACTATGAGAGTGGAGGACTGCAATGGTTAGCCCACTTCACAAGTGTGGACCATCAACTGACCCCGGAAACTACAGACCTATTATTCTGACTAGTCTAGTATGCAAAGTCATGGAACGAATTGTTATAGAAATGATCAACAGACATAGACAACCTTCAGGCATTGGAACCAACCAAGCATGGCTTTGTCAAGGGAAGATCATGCCTACTAAACTTTGTGGATTTCTTTGAGAAGGAAGCAATATATGAGGGAAAGCAGTGCATACCACCTACATGGACCTGACTAAGGCATTCAGTATAATACTCCACCTGGTATAGTTGACAAACTCACTGAACTGGCCATAAACTCCTACATAACTTGCTGGATTGCCAGCTAGTTCACAGACAGGACCCAGGTAGGCAAGATTGATGATTTCACCTCCACTAAGAGACCAGTGACCAGTGTGGTATCTCCATGCGGGTGACTACTCCTATTTAGCATCCAATTCTCAGACTTAAAGGCTAATGTCAAGGGTCTTTGGCTGACCAACTTCACAGATGACTGTAAATTGAGAGCTATCATAGATTCCCTCATGACTCAAGCATCTTACAAGAGGGTCTAACACAGACAAATGACTGTTGCCAAAGTCTGAGACTAAACCTCAATGCCAAGAAATATATTATCATGCTTTTTGGGAAAACTGCCACCCAGGCTAATTACTCCATCAATAAGACACCCATAAGAGTTGATCCAGTAGTCAGGGGATCTGGGAACAGATGTAGACAGCAATTTGGCCTTTGACCACCATGTGACCAAGGTAATATAAAAATCCTTTTATGTCACCTAACGTATAAGAAAGGGCATGGTACCAGGTACAAGGAAGTCATAGTGCCACTTTGTTCAGCCCTTATCTGACCCCTCATTGAATATAAGGCCCTATTCAGCATGTACCTGACCAGACGTATACAACAGTTGGAACACCACAAAGGTTTCTTACCAGGAGAATCCAGGGTATGAACACATTGTCCTATATGGATCACCTTAAAGCCCTATGTCTATACTCTGTCTCCTATAGGTTACTGAGAGCAGACCTATGCCCGGCATACAAGGCATCCTCAGATGCAGCCCTGATTGAACTTTTGTACATCTATAAAGCAAACAGCATCAGTACCACTAGATCCAAAGATTTAAATTTTGCTTGTGACAGAAATAAAACATGTTAGTGAGACAGATATGTGTCTCAGGGGATCCTACGCTATGGGATAGGCTCCCCATCCATGTGAAACAGAGTCCATCCCTAACCCTATTAAGCATAACTTTGACCAACAGATGGGAAATCAGAAATTCATCCCAGTCTGGCCACCATGTCACCAATAGTTTTGACATTACTTTCTGCCTCTATCTAACATACTCCCCATGTATTCTGTAGAAACTTCTGAACTAATATACCCCCTCCTAATAAATGCCAATAATACATATGGACACAACTGGGTTGAATTGCATGGCTAGACTTATAAATGCCCTAATGGTCATTATGTAACTATGATCCTATGAATCTGTATATATTTATCCATATAGCTAGATAGATATAGATATAGATATATTGATATTTATATTCAGAGGGAGAGAGAGAGAAAAAGAGATACATGTATTGACATACATGGATGCATGTGTGTGTGTGTGTGTGTGTGTGTGTGTGTGTGTGTGTGTGTGTGTCCGTGTGTGTGTGCACGCTCGCGCGCGCGCGCGTGTGTGTGTGTGTGTGTGTGTGTGTGTGTGTGTGTGTGTGTGTGTGTGTATGAGTGAGTTCATTTATGCACATATAGATAGACAGATTGATAGCTAGGTAGATAGAAAGATAGATAGATAGACTGATATATATATATATATATATATATATATATATGTATATATATATAGATTGATATGTATATATATATATATATATATATATATATATATATATATATATATATATATATATATATTTATATATCAACATTGTCATTCACCCGCTTTTTCCTCATTTACTACATGGGATCAGGATATTTTGTCAACTCTTTTGATCCAGTGCCATTCTCCTACCTTCGTCAACATTCATGCCTCTGCAGATCATCTCTCACACAATCCATCTATCTAAACAAAAAAAAACAGAAGCTCAGCATTCAAAATTTAATAAAAACAAAGTTTAACAACAATAAACACAAAGCTTTCGAGTCTATGGCTCTTCTTCAATGCATAACAATTATGCGACAATCTACTTCTTTTAAATAATACACCAGCCAATCAAAACAAAAATTAATCACATGACTCTAATCTAGCAAATTTCTTTGTTTGTATTACATTTTACCTTTTGAAGCTCCTTAGTGGACAAGAGAAAATGTATTTATTGCACAATCCAAGCCATCTCTTTGCTGGATGTTTTTGTTTCCTCTTACCGTATTCCTGTCTGCCAAAAATCTTCATCACCAGATTGTTTTCTTGTTTCCTGCACATTTACCTGAGCCACCATAATCTGTTCACTTTGACATTCTCTGCAACTGTAGCAAATTTGGGCTTCTGCTCTGATGTCCTCATTTTTTGTTTGTCCCACAGTGTGCATCCTACCACTTGTCACAGGTACTTCAGCTCCATCACCTCCAGCTTCTTTAACTGCTCTGCCTTCACTGCACAAGATTTTGTATCATACAGTTCTGCCATACAATTCTACTGGTCACACCACTGTTTTGTACACCTTATGTTTCAGCTTCTTTGGCATTCTTCTGACACAGTATTTCTAACACTCTGTGCTAATTGCCTGTAGCCCCTCTGACTGTAGCTTCGACCTCCTCATTTAGACTTCCCTTGTCCTCAGCCACCCCTCACATATACTTAAAACTGATAACCTGTTCCACTACTTTCTCTTCTATCTCAGTTTCCATCTTCTTCTGACTTTACCCCATTTCAACTGCCTTATATTTTTTATCTCTTGTGCCTTCAGTTTTGCATTCCATTCCTCTCTCATTTGCTGAAGTATTTCTGGGCTTCAAACCATCACAAGTCTTCCCAAAGCATCATTCTTGGGGCCAGGTCATATGCTTTCTCCAAGTCTAGGAATGCCCTGTTGGGCTCTTTCCTCATCATTAACTTCTCCTCAGCAATTTGTCTCACTGCAAGCACTGGGTCTGTTATGCTGCATCCAGATCTGAATCTGAGCTGCTCACCTCTCATCTTCCTTTCTTACTGCTCTGCATATTTGGTTGTCAAGCACCCTCTCCAGAATTTTAATGCAGTCCGACAGGAGTTTTATACCTCTATACTGCCTACAGTTGTTAATGTCCTCTTTATTCTTCTACACTGACAAAAGAATGCTTATTCTCCAGTTTCTCCCCATATTGCTATGAGTATACCCTGAAGCCATTTCTCCTATAAATCACCCAACATCTTGATCATATCTGACGTCAACTCATCTGAGCCTGATGCTTTCCCTGACTTAATTTCCATACTGTTCTTCTTACTTCTTCAAGGTCAGTTTCTTTTCTTCTGTCATTGTATGCTGTGTCTGGGACAGTACAGCTTCTGTGGGTTTTTCTTCATTCAAAACTGTGGGAAGTGCTCCTTCTATCTGCCTTTAATGTCCTGTAGACTTGTGAGCAGATTATTGCTAGCATTCTTTATGAAAGCTGTCTAATGACTATCTTATTTACCTTTATGTCTTTGGCTTGCAACCTGATAGAGTTTATTTGTGCCTTCTGCAGAGTCACTTTTCAGAAGTTGGAAAAGTGTCCCTTATGCCTTGCTCATTAGTACTGCAACTGTTCCTTTTAGCATCTTTGTTAGCTAAGAAGTATTCCTTCTTAGCCTGGTCCATCCTTTCAGTCTTCCACTTTTTCCTGCACTCCTTTTTAATTTTGATAACTTCCTGGACTTCTGTATTCCATCACCTTTCCTTATGTACCTTATTTCCATACCTGGCTTGTCCACATATTTGTTCCATAGTCATCACAAAAGCTGTTTTGAGGCACTTCCATTTTTCTTCAACTCCACCTATTTCCTCTTCTTCCTGAGGTGATAGAACCCTGAGTATTTTCTTGAACTCTTGTGCCTTCTCTCCAGTCAACTTCCAGGCCTTCAGTCCAGTGCTATTGACCTGAGACCCTTCTCTCATCACTGCTTGCAATTGATTGTGACAACTAGTGGTTTATGCTGTGACATGACTGTTTCACTGGGGATAACCTTCCAACAACTGCTTACTCAATGCCCTTTCCTTACTAAGTGGAAGTTTACCTGAGTTGCATGTTGACCAGTCTTGTATGTTATCTTGTGACTGTCTGTCTTGCTGAACCATGTGTTGGCTAGCATGAAGCCATTTGCCATAAAGAAGTGTGGAATGGGCTCTTCGTCTTTATTCCAGTTACCCCACTTACGTGAGTACAGGCAGTTCTTATATCATCTTCAGTTGGCCACAATATGTGCCTTCAGATCACCCATTATCAACCACCACAAAAAATATATAAATAAATAAATAAATAAAAATTAGACTTTATTCACCTGCTTTTACTGTAATTGTGTTTTCCTACCTTATCACCTTATTTTTGCTGTGTGCTCTTAAGTGTTCAAGAGCTTATATTCTACTGCATTTATTACTGCTTTTTAGTAGCCTGATTAAATGTATCTGTTATTCTAAACATCTTAATTTTGATTTTGGTTTTAGCACTTGTGCTTTAGGCAAGTTACTTTACATTTAAGGTTTTTGTGGTCTACACTCTTGTGGACAAACCCTTATCGAAACCGCCTCTCAATAAGTCCGGCCAAGTATTCGGAACACTATGTCTGGACAATTCCCATCAGTTTCTCCTGCCAGCCTGGTCAACATGGGCATACTGAGACAGTGTACCAACTGCCTCATGTTTACTAACAACCCTCTTCTCCTAGCACTTAATTTGTCTACTTGCAAGAAATGTATCTACATCAGTAACCTGGAATCCATACTCTCAACCCACAGTCAGTACTCCTGACAAAGAAGAGATTGCCAGCACAAACACCACACCACTCACATCACATAGCCAAGCCCAACACACACCCTTCTATGTAGAGGTCCTCAATAAAAATTTACCTAAACAGCAGTGACCTCCAAAACACACTCACAGACATTTCATAACACCAAATACATCACACATAGCAGACAACACACCAGTGTCTCACAGCACAGCCCGTAAGGCAAAAGAATAAACCGTCACAACCCATAAGGCATAACAGTAAACCAAACAAACTAGTTATTGGTGACTCAGTTGTGAGACACACAGATGTCCCCCTCACCAGGCTCGACAAGGAGAAGTCCATGTTCAGTTGTCTGTCTGGTGCCAGAATCCATCACATCATGCACACATTTAATTCTCTCCACAACAAGTACAAGTATGACTCTGTCATTGTCCATGTTAGTTTGAATGACTTGAGATGTACCTCCCTGGACTATATGAAGAGAGACATGATTGAGCTCTCAGAGTATATGCTCCAGGCAGGTATGACACCAGCCCTAAGCAGCATCCTACATTCACCATGAATGTTATCACAATACCAACAAAAAATAATTGACTTCAACCATTGGCTTAATTTCTGGTGTCATACCAAGGGGATCCAGTATCTGTCTGCCTGACATGATATGGTTCATAGGCCTCATTGCTTTGCCAAAGATGGCTTCCACCTGTCACCACTACAATTCTGGATCCTCCCCCATTGTGCCTTTTTTAGGCAAGGTCTCAAAGACAAATCTTCCAGTATAAAAGATCTGTCAAAAAGCAAATTGAAGGCCATGCTGCTAAATGCCAGGAGTCTTAACCTGAAAATGCACTCACTGGAGGCTCTCCTTGCACTGGAAGATGCCAGTGTCTGTGCGGTCACATAAACTTGGTTCAGGGCTGCAGAGAGCACCCCTGCCATACCAGGCTATACTTCATTCTACACATTCTGACCCCAAAATGAGGTTGGGGAGCCTAAGGGTGGTGGAGTCTCTATCTTCATTAAGGACAGGCACACCTCCAGACTGGTCTGCCAGCATGATGCACTGGAACTACTCCAGGTGCAACTTGACAGTTGACAAGACACCCATTCAGGTTATAGCCAGCTATAGATCCCCTTCCATGACTCAGGACACCCACTTCTCTTACCTGGATCTACTTGACTCCATCAAGGTACCACTTAACACCCTGATCCTTGGTGACTTCAACTACCCCACCATAGACTGGGTGAATCATTCCTGCACTAAAGCACTCCCTCAATGATTCCTTTTCTTCATCAATTCTAATGCACTAGACCAGTTCTCCTCCTCCCCCACAAGGGGAGGTAACATTCTGGACTTGGTTCTCACCAACATGGGCAACCACTGCACCACTCCCATAGTATGTTCTTCCCTGGTGAGATCAGATCATCGGACTGTCTTGTTCAAAGTTTCTATCACACTCAACCCCCCACCAGTCATAATCAAGCTAAAAAACTTCTCAAAAACTGACTACAACCTCCTAAGGGAGGGTATCTGTAGCTTCACTCCAAAACCCCCCTCAGAAGATGCAGACAACTATGCTGAACAGTACGCCAATGTAGTATACAAGCACCTGTACAACTGCATGGACTCAGCCATACCCAACAGAACTAAAACCTGCTCCTCAAGGAAACACAAACCTGTTTGGTGGACATGCTTTATCAACAGGCTTTACAACAAAAGGAAGAAACTGTTGTCCAAGGGCAAAAAGGAAAAAATTCCAAATGGGAAAAACTCACGCCTTTCCTCAACAAGCAAATTAGGTCACTAGTGAAAACCTCCAAAGCCAATTATGAATTGAAACTAGTCTCCAAAACAAAGGTAAACCACAAAGCCTTCTTCAGTTATGTCAGGAACCTCTATAGCAAAGCCCAGGTTTGTTCCAAATTAGTACTTAACAGTATCACTTACACTGATCCTGTTGACTTAGCCAACCTGCTAGCAGATAGGTTCAGAGGAAACTTCAGCCCGCCTGTCCCCTCCAAAGGCCCTTTTGACATCCCTGATACTTGTCTTGCAGCTCATATCTCTGTAGATCAAGTGCTAAAGGCCCTATCCAAGGCAAAGAATACAGCTTCCATGGGACCTGATAGTATCCCAGGGTGTATTCTGCACCATCTCCAACAAGAACAGGCTTTGCCATTGGGCAACCTATTCAACCACAGCCTAAGTACAGGCTTCATTCCAGCAGAGTGGAGAACTGCCATTGTCATCCCCTTGCACAAAGGTTGTGCCATTACTAACCCTGGAAACTATCGCCCCATTAGCTTGACAAGTCTGATCTGTAAAGCCATGGAGCATATTATGTATGTCATAAACAAGGACATAGGCAATCTACAAGCACTTGACTCCACCCAGTTCGGGTTAGTCAAGGGCAGATCTTGCCTGTTGAACCTAGCTGACTTCTTTTAGACTTTCACCAAGGCCCTGGATGAGAGAAAGTCAGTACATACAGCTTACCTTGACTTGGCCAAGGCCTTTGACACAATCTCCCATTTGGGCATCATCAAAAAGCTAACATAACTTGGCGTAAATCCCTGTCTCATCAGGTAGGTGGCAAACTGGCTCACTGACAAAACCCTCAATGTCAAAATAGGCACCTCCACTTCTGATAGCAGAACTGTTACTAGTGGAGTTCCCCAGGAATCTGTCCTTGGACTCCTACTGTTTGACATCTACTTCTCAGAGGTCCAGGCAAAGACAAAAGGCCTATGGCTGGCCAAGTTTGCGTGACTGTAAGATGGGTGTTGTCATTGACTCCCCAAATAATGTTAACATATTGCAAGAGAGTCTCACAGCAACTGAGTGGTGCCAAAGTCATGGCGTTAAGCTAAACACAAAAAAAGCTGTCATCATACCATTTGGCAGAAACACAGCTCCTACTGATTACCACATCAACGGTGATCCCCTAAACCAGGAGTGTCCAACCCGCGGCCCGCGACCCTTAAATTGAAATTTAATTGAAATGTAACTTTTTTTCCGTGTGTTTACACGTCCGCGTACTTCAGCTGTTCTGCGCATGCGCCAACTTACTTTTTTCACGTTTTTTTCAAGCCAGCGTCTTTCCGCTGGTATGCGCATGCGCCAAAACACCGTTCGGTCATTTTTTATATTTGCGGTAAAGCTGAAGGAAGGAGCGAGATCATGGGAAGAGAGAGAGGATTTATTTTATTTCACAATACACACTGACTACACTACAACATCTCCAGCAGTAAAAGGTAAGTTAAGTAATTTTCTTCTTGGTTAAAGGATGCAGTTTCACTTTCTACTGCAATTTGAGTTTATTTATGCAATGCAGACAGCCTACAAACATCTCAGAAATGTGCAGCATCCTAACCCTAACGTATCACAAATGATAAATGCTCTTTATTTAAACCACATAGTTGCTGCAATCACGCAATTCGGTTATTTAGTTTTAACTGGCTCTTTGTTGCAGTCACATGTATTTAGTTTTAACTGGCTCTTGCTACATTCAGTTTATTGAGGTGTTGCTGCACTCACTTTATTATGCATTTATTTAGTTTGGTTCAACCGTTTCTGCATTCCCTGCTACATTTATTTTAACTGGCAGTCTGGCTCTTGTGGTGCATTCAGTTGAACGTATGTGTGTGTGTGTGTGTGTGTGTGTGTGTGTGTGTGTGTGTGTGTGTGTGTGTGTGTGTGTGTGTGTGTGTGTGTGTGTGTGTGTGTGTGTGTGTGTGTGTGTGAAAACAACTGTACTACTACTGCATTCTCATTTATTAACTGGCTGTCTGGCTCTGGTGCATTCAGTTTAATGTAACTATGTGTGTGTAAGCAACTGTTAACAAATATAACCATTGCTGCATTCACATTTACTAACTGGCTCTGGTGCAAGTTTGTTCCGTGCAAAGGTTTGCTCTTTCAACCGTACTCCATGGCAGTTCAGTGTCTCAGTTTTAATTGCTGCTCTGATGCATGTTCGTTTCATGCAAAGCTCTGTTCTTTCAACCATTTGTATCCACTCCACGGCAGTTCAGCTGCTGTATTTATGTTAACTGGCAATTGCATTCACATTTATTAACTAGCTCTAGTGCAAGTTCATTCCATGAACTGTTGTATCCACAGCAGTTCAACCATTTTAGTTTTAAGCAGCTTTGCATACTTTCAGTGTTTTATTCATTCTAATTGCATCGTGTGGGCGTTTTACTCATTCATCGTAATTGTGTGTGTTTTATTCATTCATCCTAGCAGTTCAACTGTTTTAGTTTTAAGCAGCTTTGCATAGTGTGCGTTTATTCATTCATCCTAATTGTGTGTGTGTTTTATTCATTCATCCTAGCAGTTCAACCGTTTTAGTTTTAAGCAGCTTTGCACAGTGTGTGTGTGTGTGTGTGTGTGTGTGTGTGTGTGTGTGTGTGTGTGTGTGTGTGTGTGTGTGTGTGTGTGTGTAATGCCCCAGGTAGGTATACCTGGCAAGTAAGGTTACTCAGGCTCAAACCCTGTATCTTGGGTACAATAGGCAAGAGCCTGGGTTCTCTACCCATACCACCACTTCTGATTGAAGGAGTTATAGCTCTCAACTGTACAAATTTTCACAGAATGTCTGAAATGTTTGGCTCATACTTTCGGTCTGTTCCTCTTAAAATTTGAATGGTGCAGTGAGTGTTGTTGCCTCACAGCAAGAGGTTCTCTGGTTTGATTCTCGGCTGAAGTGACTTGTGTGTGGAGTCAGCATCTCCTCCCTGTATTTATGCAAGTTTCGTCTGGGTGCTCCAGTTTCCTCCCACAATACAAAGACATAAGTCTGGACTTGGCATTTTCCTAGTAAACAAATTTTAAATAAAAATCAAATGAAATGTATGGTTTTCTGGCAAAACGGTGAGAACTGAATTCACTAATAATGACAGCCATTTATATTTCAGTCTTCTATCTTTCAGAAAACACATGGTAACACAATATTTTATTCTAGCCACTTTCTATGATTATACAAGCAATTTTTAAATGTGTCTCCGGTTTTGGGCCTTTGTCCCCCCTCAATAAACTTTGTTTATTTCTTGTGCTGCACAGTTCTTCGGGGAAAGAGAAGTTTAGTGCTGCTTAAGCAAAGTCTACCTGCATTGTTAGTAGCACCATAGGTAGTATTGCTCGCTTTTGCTGCAGAAGGCTGTGGGTTCTACTCCCACAGTATTGTAGATAGATTGCTGATACTGTACTGTGCTGTACTTTTAAAGGGGGTGGATGCTGCAGTCCTGAGAATGTCCTCCTTTGGCGGAGATACCTAGTAACTTGCCATCCATTCCCTATTGAAATATTACTAGCTTATCATTTTTTTAATGTAACATAGGCAATTTATTCTTCAAGGGCAACAGGCACTTCACTTGTAAATTAAACGAAATATAAGTTATTTGCTAGCAGCAAGCAACCTCTTCATTAGTTACAGATCTCTTTAATGTGGAATTATTTATGACTTTTACTTCTGCAGAGATTGTGCATATTTAATGATATTGGTGGATTGTGAAAGTTTGAGTAGATTTTTATGATGGAAATGTTCTGAACTGGGCAGTTTTGTCGTCACTGGTTCATGCATTTTGTTTTATCGCTTACTTGAAAAATGTTCAAAACAATAAATTTAAAACTTGTTCTGACAAATGTGCTGTATTACATAATGAATATAATTTAATACAGTCAGGAAGGAGCATCAAAGAACACATGCATGTTTCGTGGGCAAGGGGCCTATGATTTGAAAACAGCCCAAAGGTAATCTTTATCTGCCACTGGCCAGATGCATTTTTTTGGATGTGGATTTCAATGCTGTTTCAATGAATGTGAGTTTCAAGGGCAGGGCAGAGAAGTTTTATTGCCAAGTCTTCATTGTGAGGCTATATTGCTTTGTTTAGTCATGGATGTCTAGTAATGTTTGTGATATAAAATGTAAAATAAAATCCAAATCATTGCAGAAGTAAAGGAGTATGCACATTAGTGTTTATGGTAAATGGGGAGAAATAGACAAATAATTTATTCATTATTCAAATTCACCTGCAATACAGCCAGTGGGTCGACTTTGTATTAGTCCGCATATACCTGTGGTCTTTTGCTCTTCAGTTCACGACGTGTCGTTAGAGACCTTTTTTTTATTTTTTTTTTTTTTTTTTTTTTTTGGTCCTCACTTGCCGTTTGCCACCAGACCATTTCTGTTGACTCAATGCGGCCCTTGCAACTGAAAAGGTTGGACACCCCTGCCCTAAACACACAACCTGTGGTGAGAGACCTGGGTACTCAGGTTGACAACAATCTCACATGTGACCATCATGTAGTGGCAGTGGTCAGAAAAGCCTTTTACTTGATTCATCTCATAAGTAAAGGGATTGCATACAGAAAAAAATAGGTCATTGCCTCTCTATACTCCTCCCTTATTAGACCAATAATTGAGTATAACACCCTGTTTGGTATGTACCTCTCCAAACATCTGCACCAACTGGAAAGGCCACAGAAATACCTCACAAAGAGAATCCATGGTCTCCAACACCTGTCCTGTGTGAACAGGCTAAAATCACTATCACTGTACTCTGTATCATACAGATTGCTCAGAGTTGATCTTTGTCTCGCCTACAAGGCAATCTCAGACCCTGGCCCACTAGAGATTCTCCATATCCGTAAGTCTAACTCCTCATCCATTACCCACTTGAAGGCCTGAATCTAATATGCAACATCAACAAAACTTGATGTAGAGATAGGTTTTTCTCCCAGGGGCTGCCTTATCTCTGGAATAGACTTCCCATACACGTCAAATAGAGTACCTCGGTGACTCTCTTCAGGCGCAATCTTGATGAGTAGATGGAAAACCACAAATTTGTACCAGGGGTATCACCTGTGTCCTTCATTGACAGGCATGATAGGTGCTGACTGAGATTTCTTTTTGGGGATATACTCCTGGCTAGGCTTGTAAGGGCCCCAGGGCCATTAGCCTAGTAACCTCCTATGATCCTATGAACTAATGTTGTCTTGCTTTATCTACTCGCTTCTGCAACTGCAGCCTGAATGGACTATTTTCCTGACTATTACAACCCTGCTATGGGGCATAGGCTGAGATTATGAATATGGCCTTATCCTTACACTAGACACTGACTGCCATGAGTCTGTTATTAATTCTAATGACATTTCTCACTGTCTTCTGCAGCCTCACCCTCACCACAATTGCCACAACATTTACAGTCTGTCCACTCCTGAGTAGCAGACTCTGGATCCCTAGACAACTGGCTTCTGCACTGCCTTTTTAACCTTATCTTTTGGATACAGAAAAACAGGTAATCCAGAGGGATCAAGTGAAGTCTGGTATCCTGCCTGTGACCCAGAGGGTGACAGGGCTAAAAAGAAACAAAGTATAAAGGATAAATCCAGATAAAATCACTTTAGCCAACAGATCTAGCAGATCGTCTCTCTGATACCCTCCCTGTGGGAGGAATAAAGACACCTTGTTGAAGTTTCCAGTAGTTTATTCAGTTATATAGGTAGTAAAATAACAAAAAACACATTTAAAATAACTGAAAGTTGCTGTTTAAGTTTGTGCACATTATGAGGTTTAAAAAAAATACTTTCAAACCCATGCCAATTGCTTCTTAGATTTGTGTACATCTAGAGATCACACACACACACACACATACACACACACACACACACACAATAATAATAATAATAATAATAATAATTATAATGTGGCTTGTTTTCCATGTTACTAGTTCACCAGATAAATCATGCTAGTGTAGAGGCAGTGATTTACAAATGTAATTACTTGACTGACTTTTTCATATTAACAGCAGAAATTGGAGTTAATTAACAGTTTATGTCCAAATTGTGGGTTAGGTGTTTTAGCTGTATGAGTTACAGCTTAGTTTCCTGAGTGCAAGCACGCTTTTAATGGAAGTGCTTGAGTTTAGACTAGGGTGGTGATGGGCATCCAGCCTGATCTGCCAGCTTAACTCCAATTTTTCAGGGATCAAATTTTTATTTCCTTTGAGTGGACCCATAGTGAGCTTGTCCAGGATGTGGAAGTGGAACTGTCCATGGTCTGGGAAATCATGGCAGTGCTTTGCTAGTTGGTTTTGAGGATCTGAAGTCTGATGTCAGACAGGTGGTGTGCTACCCTGATTTTGAATTTGTTCACAGTTTTTCCTATGTAAAAACAACTGCAGCCATTACACTGTGCATGGTATATCACAAAAGCAGTGTTGCATTTACCAGAACAAGTGATGTTGATTTTTCTCCTGAGAACTGAACAAAAGAAGTAGTCCTTGTTGCTCATGTATTTGCAGTAAGTGCAAAAAGGGGGGCCACAGGGGTAAGTTCCTCTGTTGTCCTCCTCTGGTCTGAATTAGCAGTCTACCAGTCCCTAATGTTCCTGGCTCCCTTAAATAGAAAACAAGGATCAGGTACTAGAAGTTTTTTCCAGTTGTTTATTGTCTGTAATCATTACCCAGTTCTCAGACATGATCTTTCTGATTGTTTTATAATCTACTGTAAAAGTGAGTGACATGCATCTTTTTCTTTAGTCCTACTGTGGATCCTGCTGTTGGTTTCTGCTGAGCCATTGCAAGCATTCTTAACCCTGGAATATGCTGACATTTGAGCAGTCACAAAAACCTGGCTCAAAGCTGCAGACAGCACCCCAGCCTTACTGGGTTACTCATCCTATCATACATTCAGACCCCAAACTGTGCGTAACAAACCCAAAGGAGGTAAAGTTTCAATATATATTAAAGGCATACACACCTCCAGGATGGTCTGTCAGCATGACGCACACGAGACACTCCAAGTGCAGTTAACCATTGACAAGACCACTATTCAAATCATAGCTAGCTACAGGGCCCCCAATTTTGACTCAAGATGCCCACTCTGCCTATCTGTATCTCTTTGAAAACTATTAAGATTCAACCCTTTACCCTGATCCTGGGTGGGTCTATATTACATCATCGAAAACTCTCTTGAGCGAACAGGATTTCATTAAAAATGCTGTTCATCAAATTACCCACAGCCCCCGCTAATTATATATACCAACTCTGAGATCGTACTACTGTGAGAAAAGGGCAAATTTTTCAATCTTCACAGTATCGCGATCTCACTATGAACAGTTTGATGAATGGCATGTTCAATGTAAGTGCACAGAAAATGCTGTTGGCTGAACTGAATTTTCGATGATGTAATAAGGATCCATCCTGGGTGACTTTAACTACCCAAACCTAGATTGGAAGAACTACTCATGCCAGAACACAAGTGCCCAGAGATTTCTCTGTTTTGTCAATGCAAATGCCATGGAACAGCTAGTCGATACCCTTGCATGAGGTGATAATATCTTGGTCTTGGTATTAACCAACATGAGCAACCACTGCAGCATCCATACCATATCATCCTCCCCTGGTAAGATCTGACCATAAAGTGGTCATTTTCGAAGTTACCATCTCCCCCAACCCCCCTCTAGCCAGGGTCAAACAAAAAAACTTCTCCAAAACTGATTACATCCTCCTGAGGGATGGTATAAACAGCTTCACAGCCCCCTCCCCCTCTGTAGGAATCGGCACCAATGTCCAAATCTACACCAAAGTACTATACGAGCATTTATATAGATGCATGGAATCAGGAATACCTGACAGGACAAAATCATTCTCTGCAAGGAAGAGTAAACCTGTCTGGTGGACATCTGCAATAAATAAACTCTTTAACAAAAGTTAAAAATTGCTGTCCAGGACCAAGAAGAAGCAGGTGTCCAATTGGAAGCAATCTCTCCTTAGTCTGAACAAGCAAATAAAAGCACTAGTGAAATCCTCCAAAGAAAACTTTGAGTCCAAATTTGCCACATCTACTAGAGACAGTCATAAGGCCTTCTTCACATACGTCCGCAGTCTCAAAGGAAGCACCCAGATCTGCTCAGAAATGGTGGTCAAGGATACCACATACACAAATACCGCAGATATACACAACTTGCTGTCTGACAGATGCAGCTAAAACTTCACCTCACTGTCCCCCCCAATCAGTAAATCAGGACATCCCCAGTACCTGCCCCCTTCCCATATCTCTAGGGAACAGGTCATCACTACCCTCTCAAAAGCAAAAAATACAGCTCCATGGGACCCAATAACATACCAGGCTGCATCCTACATGCACTCAGGCAGGAACTTGCAGCACCATTAGGTGCCGTATTCAACCAAAGCCTGAGTACCAACTTCACCCAGCTGAGTGGAGGGCAGCCACTGTCATCTCTTTGCACAAAGGTGGAGCGTCCACTGATCTGGGAAATTATAGACCCATCAACCTAACTAGCCTGATCTGCAAGGCTATGGAAGGATTATTATGGACCTCATTAACAAGGAAATTGACAACCTCCAAACACTCAATCCCACACAGTTTGGTTTCGTCAAGGGGAGGTCATGTCTGTTAAATTTGGTTGACTTCTTTGGGACAGTCACTAAAGCCATGGACGAGGGGAAGATGTTGCACACCGCATACCTTGACCTGGTCAAAGCCTTCAATACTATACCCCACTCAGAAATAATAGATAAACTCTCTCAACTAGGCATCAATCTGTATTTACCAGATGGGTAGCAAATTGGCTCACTGATAGAATCCACCTAGTCAAAATAGGGGAAGCTGCCTCAAGTAGTAGACCCATAACAAGAGACATACCCAGGGATCGGTCCTGGGGCCTCTGCTATTTGGGATATACTTTTCTGAAGTGCAGGCCAAAACCAATGGGCTATGACTGACCTTGTATGCAAATGATTGCAATCTGGGTACTGTCATCAATTCCCCTAGTGATGTACACATCCTGCAAGAGGGTCACTCAAACAAATGACTGGTGCCAGAAACATGGCCTTGAGCTGAATACCAAAAAAGGCATCATCATCCCCTTTGGGGAAAGTGATGTCACCACAAATTATCACATTAATAACAACATCCTAAGCATGCAATCAGTTGTGAGGGATTTGGGCATCCAGGTTGATAGCAACCTGACTTTTGACCACCATGTTGTTTCTGTTGTATGGAAAGTTTTCTACATGGCCCACCTTATAAGTAAGGGTATCTCATCCAGGGACAAAGAGGCCATAATATCCCTGTATTCTTCTCTTCTAAGGCCTATTATTGAGCACATCACAAAGCACATGCAGCAGCTGGAGAGACCACAGAGGTTCCTCACCATGAGAATCCAGGGCCTCAAACATCTATCCTACACTGACAGGCTAAAAGCCCTGTCCCTCTACTCAGTTTCATACAGACTCCTCAGAGGTGGTCTCTGTCTAGCATACAAAGCACTCTCAGACCCTGCCTTGATGGGACTGCTGCATATATGCAAGTCTAGCTCCACCTGACTAATCCACACACACAATCTCAACCTCGTCTGTGACATCAATAGGACTTGTTGGTGGGACAAATCTGTATCCCAGAGACTCCCTCATCTGTGGAATAGACTCCCTCTCCACATCAAGCAGAGTACCTCATTATCTCTTTTTAAGCATAACCTGGATAACTGGATGAGAAACAAAAAATACACCCCTGGGATTCCACCTCTATCTCTGCTGGACTGGAGCATCATGTACTAACTTAGCTAAACATGGGCTAAGCTCTTGGCTAGGCTTATAAGGGCCTCAGGGCCAATAGCAAGTAACTTCCTATGATTCTATGATCCTAGGAGTTTCCCAGGTGGGGTCCCTAAAAATGGGGTCACCTGTCTCTTTTAAAGTTCTAATGGGGGTCGATGGGATTGTGGATGGAATTTAGTAATCTATTGCTGTACCTCATAGCCTGGAAGTCTTAGTGTAGGGTGATTAGATATGTGATGCAATCTCTAAGGTCTTTGGAGATACATGCAATTCTCATCCCCTGAGATTTTGTAACATTTCTCTTTATGATCTGCATCCAGTCAGTGAACCTATACTAAGTGCAGCAATCCTTAGCTCATGTTTGGCAACTTGTTTCTTTTTACATCCTGCTTTTACTCAACAGAGCTATCTCAGGCAAACCAAGATGGGCAACTGGATACCAGCCAGCCTTTAGTTTATTGACCCAGGGCTGCTAGGCTTCATGGCTGATGCACACTGGCCAAAAGAGGCACATATATCCCTTCCACCATTAGCATGGGTCCTTGGCATAGGTCAGAGTAGGCCTGGTCCCCAACCCACTAATCACTAACAAATACCCATGTCCATTTTTGGCAACATTAGTCAACACAGTGAAATCATATAGAGTAACTAGACCTGACACTGTACACAGTCTGTGATATGTTTTCCCCTATCTAGAGGACACTGCACATCACAGTTGATGCCTAAAGCAGCTGGTCTATACAACTCTTCATGAGATATGCATCATATGTAGATTTTGTTCTGCTGCCCACAACTCCATTCTTATGTGATTTTGAGGTGGAAACACACACATACATACACACATGTATATAAACAATTGTTCATTTTTTTTTAACGTTCACTTATATGAGCATTCACTCTAAACTGATAGCTGTTTAGAGGTTCACTTATATGAGTGTTTGCTGTCTGATGAGGCACTCATATATCTACAGAGAGAGAAAGTGAGATAAGAGTATATCATAAAACATCACAACAGCACTCCATATAGCAACATTCCACTGAAGAAATTTGACAATCTGTTTGATCAAAAATAATAAAAAAGAAGAACTAAGAGTTTCTACATGAAAGCAAAACCCTTTCACACCCCTTGTAGGGGAACCATATCCACTATATATTGTTTCAGTGTCAATGGCTCAACGGGTAGCACAGTCAAATTTGGTGCTGGAAGGCCAGAAGGCTGCGGGTTCTATTCTCACTCCAGGTTGTTGGGTTACTGACACTGCAATGGAGTACTAAGGGAGTTCTGTACTCTTGAGTGCGCCTTACTTTGGATGAGATGTTAAAATGAGGTTCCATCTGCTTGAGTTGGTGATAGCTCATTTCGATGTAAAAGATCCCACAGCACTCATTGAAGAGTAGTGCAATCTCCCTGATGCCCCAGCCAAGTTTCCTTAGTAGTATAAATACCACCTTAGGTCTCCCTTGAAAAGAAGCCACTAGCGTGGTGGGGCTAACCTGGTCAACAAAGGCTAAATACACAGACAGATAGATATATAGATAATGCATACACACTGGCTATATATATCACATAAAAACAATAACCCAGCACTTTGTATTGGATAAAAGCAAACTTTTATTCCCATGTGCAGCTGAAAATACAAGATATCTTTTGGCACATGGAAATAAAAGCTTGTTTTTTATACCACTAGAGTGCAGGTTTATTGTTTTTTATGTGAAATACATTTTCCCTGGACCTGGTCTGTGATACTTTTTCTATGCAGTATTTTTGGATAGGCAGATACATACACATATATTTTACATATCTATATATATATATATATATATATATATATATATATATATATATATATATATATATATATTATGTATGTGTGTGTGTGTGTGTGTGTGTGTATATATATATATATAAAATGAATATGTAGGATCAGGACAGCTGGTTGAATGACCAGCAATCACCAATGTTAACATCTGTTTGGTCAACACCATTTGGTCAGTTCAAACAGATGATTAACTGGTGTGTGAGACAATCCCTGGTTAGAGGAGTATTCCCTTTCCTCAGGGACTGTGCAATCTCAGAGTTAGTATATATAATTAGCAGGGAGTGTGAGGGGTGCAGGAGGGCAAAAACACTTCCATTAAGTTTATTTATATATATATATATATATATATATATATATATATATATATATATATATATATATATATGTGTGTGTAGTTTCACTTCAGAATCCTGAAATACCACAATCCTGAATTTCAGAAAACTTCATAATCTCGAAACCCAAAATCCTGAAAACTCAAAATCCTGAATCCCAAAAGACTGAAAACACACAGGATACATATGCTGACTATAGAGAACACAAATCAGATTACGTTACATAAATATAAGCAGGGGGACAAGCCCCCCTGCACCCCCCTTACCCCCTGCTACTTAAATATATCAACTTCAAGATTGCACTTCACTACACTATCACGAGTTATGTTGTAGTATAGCAAGTTAAAAGGGAATGTTATTAAGGTTGCAACAGGCAGTCATGAACACGTAATGGTATGTTTGCCATTTTTTTCTGTAGAGTGCAATATTGGAATTTATATATTTAATTAGCAGGGGGTGTGTGCGTGCAGGTAGGATTGCCCCCCTGCCCATACTTGATGAAAAGTGCCATCCTTTGTCTTGTATGTGTTTCTCTGTGTCCTTGTACTGGAATATTGTCATTCTTTGTGTCCTGTATATTGTCAGTATTTTGTGATTCAGGAGTATGAATTTTCAGAATTTTGGGTTCTGGATTATGAAGTTCAGGATTGTGATATTTCAGGATTCTAAAGTGAAACCATATATATATATATATATATATATATATATATATATATATATATATATGTGTGTGTGTGTGTGTGTGTGTGTGTGTGTGTGTAGTTACTATGGCAGCTAATACTGGATGTACTTTGCTTTGATTTGTTGATTGTGACCGCTTTTGCACTTTTAAGTTTGTAGTTTTGAAATGCATTTTCGATCTGATGAAGCTTACTGTGAAAGCGCTTATCTACATTTTATTCTGTCATTAAAATTCGTGTTTTACATCTGCTGTGGACTACTTGGAGAAGAATGTGTTTGTTTATTATCACTTGTTGCTCTCCAGTGGTTTACTTTCTTCAGGCATCGCCCTCCTGTTTTGTTGTTTTATTCTGCTGTTTTGCAGCCTGAGAAGGACATAGCTGATGGTGATACTGAAATAGAACTGGGCTTTACTCCACATGAACAATGGAGAGATACGCAAACACTTTTGTCTACTTTTCTGAGGGATGATGTTAATCCACTACTTATAGGTGAAACCATCAGAAGGAATATGGGCAATGAAGAAAAAGTAAGTGAAACCAAACTCTTACGTGAACATTTGAGAACTGTAGAAAATGACCTGTATAAGTTAAAACGTTTACAATGTCAACGGTTTCACTTAGAAGCCTGTTGTAAATATGAAATCATTCCTCGTGGGCTAAGAGTTTTTATGATGCCCACATATGGAGAACAATAAGCTCAACTGCTTGCTCAATGGTAAAAAATTAACATTGACAAAAGTTTTGCATACATACGCCTTCTTATTGATTATTTCCTACCCCTTGAAAAGAAATTAGTGACTAATATTCAGCATCAACAGGAAGAAGCTTATAACAAGTACCCTGTTGATTCTGTTGATGTACTACTAAGTGAAATAATAGACCATGTATACATTTATGAACGGAAGCTTCTTACACAGAAGAAGAAGGTTTCTAGAGATTTAAATGACTTTGCTAACAATTTTGTGTTTATGTGGCTGAAAACACAACAGGGAAGAAGTTCCACTAATAACTTAAATACTGAGCAAGTTAATACAATTAGTAACACTGAAGCAAGGCAACTAGTACCACGCCCCTTGCCGATGATGATGCAGACATCCTCAACAGTAGGCATGCCAGTTTTGGCAGCTGATACCATTACTGTGGAGCAGCGCTCAGTATAGGGAATAAACATTGAACCTGAAGCTGTGGTGAGACCCACAGTCCCACAGCAGCAACCAGCAACTGCAAATACTTCTTTCCAATCAGCAGTACAGTCGTTTTCTAATTTTCTGCTCCCTTTTCAACAGAACAGGAAGCGATCAATCGAGGGAACAGACTACAGGCAAAGGAAAAAATGGATGGCACAAACCCAAGAAGAAACCACAAATACTGTAACCAGTATTTGAAAACAGGTGACTTAAAGTCAAATTTAGTTTGGAACATTTCAGCAACAGCACGTTCTCCTGCAGAAGAGGAAGTGTTGAATAAAGGTTTATCTTTTATTCCTGCAGAGCCTGCTAATATAGTAGACACATTAAGTGAACTAAGGACATATACTAGAAATGTATATTTAAAGTTATTGTATGGTAACTCTGAAGTTAGTGGCAGTCGTTTTATGTTTAGAAAATCAAGCAGTTTTACACCTCCTCAGCATCCAGTTTTGAATATATTTGTAAAACAATGTGAGAATGACATTTATACACTGTTAAATAATTCTAATAGACGGAAAGGTTTTATAAATTTATCTAAACGAGAAGAACAAGTACTTTAGGACCTAGAACACAAGGACAGTATTGTCATTAGGCCAGCCGACAAGGGTGGCTTAATTGTGATAATGGACAGAGTCCATTATTTTAGAAGTATGTTAGCCATGTTGTCTGATGTTAATGTGTTTAAATGAATTGAATATACTGAGGTAGTAAGGATGCAAGATGAGATTATTAGAACATTAAGGGATTGTTTTCTGAGCAATACACTTGACAAGGTCTTACTTAGTTATTTCACAGATGAATATCCCAGGGTACCAGCCCTAAATGGACTGCCTAAAGTTCACAAGGATCCCTTGAACCCCCCTTTTCAATCCATAGTGGCTGGAGCAGGATGGGAAAATGAGCCCCTCTCTATTTACCTTGATAAACAATTGAAACCAGTTCTTGCCATGTGCACTTCAGTGTTAATAGATATTAAACATTTTTTACAAGATTTTTATAACTTTGTTGATGAAAAAATGGATCATGTACCAGGTTATTTGGTCACCTTAGATGTGAATTCCCTTTTCACATGCATGCCAAACATGGAGGGAATACAGATGGTCAAGCAAGTACTCCTGAAGAGTGGTATGTATGATGAAACACACATAGATTTTCTATGTTTATTATTGGAGATGGTTCTTGAGTTCAACGTATTCACATTTGATGACCATTATTACCTTCAGACTTCTGGCTTGGCCATGGGCACCTCGTGTGCTAATGGCTACGCCAATTTAGTCATGGTAGCTTGGGAAGAGGACATTATGCATAAATTTGATTTACATCAGCAAAATGCATTATTTTACTGTCGTTTTGTCGATGACCTCTTCCTTTTTTGGAAGGGTTCTCCCACTGAGTTACAACAGTATGTTTCTATGTTGAACTCAAGCACCGCATTCCTTAAATGTTCTTATATATTTTCTAATACATCCATTAATTTCTTAGATAACACACTGCATATGAATGCAGATGGTACTTTCTCTACTCAGTTATACAGGAAAGAATGTTATAGGCCCACCTATGTACATCAAAAGAGTATGCATCCATGACATATTTTTAAAAACACACTAAAAGGCCAAGGCCTGCATACTAGCCATTTGCACAATAGGAATGAGGACTTTGAGAGAGGGCTCCTTTCAGCTTTTCCTGGTTAGGGGTCACCACAGCAGATCACCTGTCTGCTCATGATTGGCAGTGGAGTATTTTTTATGGCGTCGAGTTGCCAGTCCGGTGCCCAACCTTCCATGGAAGACACACACACACGCACACACTCACACCTAGGGCCAGTTTCGAGTGTCCAATTGTTAGGAAAATGTATAACTGCAATGCAATATGTAGGCTTAGTGTATTAAAATGTACAACTGCAATATGCAGGTTTAGTGTATTAAGGGTTAAAAGGAGTTGATACATTTATTCTGCTTATTCTGTGTGAAAATATGCAGCTGCTAGAAGCTCTGAAAAGAGAACAATGGATGCCTGTAAATCCACCATGGTCAGCAGAAAGTGTATTGAGGCCAGGACTGTACCTTGAATGTATCATATCAGAACTAGAGAATAAATTGTGAGAAACTAAGGGAAGCTGAAACAAACTCAAGGCCAGGTTGTTTTTCTCAAAAAACATGTTTTTGCAAGACAGCAATTATTTGACCATGTCACAGCAAATCTAATAATAGCATCTTTCTGTGAACTTGTAGAAAACTGTATAAAAACTGTAGGCTGAACTATGGAAAATCAGACAAACCTTGTACCTACATGCTTTGTCTCCTTGCTGCAAGTAATAAAGGGTGCCTTGCTGGAACCTAACGTGCATTGATCTTTGTGTTTTCCTTTACATTTTGGTCCTTCGGACCGGAATCCCTCTCTTCTCCTCGGATCAGACGGCCAAGTGGCTGAAACGGTACAGGGAAGAAACCAAATCGGTTCTTCTTATATGTAAAGTCCTCCAACTGAATTGTCATCAAAAGAGGCCAGTCACTTTCTGATCTAAGACTGAAGGACGGGTTTTCAGCGAATCGGTGATCAATCATGTGGGCTCAGGTAAGGTGAATCTACTTTTTTTCTGTTTTAGGATCAGGGACTAGATGTGTATTGTTTTTTGTCAGATTGTATTTTTCTTACAGTCAGGGATAAGAAAGGTACTGTCTTGTCATAGATCAGGAGAAACAGAATAAGTAGACTTTAGGTAGTCATTCTGTAGAGACTATAACAAAATCTGTGGTACACGTTAAAACTAGAGAATCAAGGTGAAGTTACGTAACAATCAAAAGTAAGGGAAAATGGGTAATAATTGTGCAAAAATACCCCGAGACCCACCGTTAATGGAAGATGCAAAATATATGAAGTCACAGCGCGCAATGTCAGATACTTTTTAAAATGGGTTATTAAATACGAATTTGACAGAAAATTGGAAAAATCCTCACTCATCAAACTTATTAAACAACTTAAAACTGATTCTAAAGGTCAGGTAAAAAAGCAATGACAGTTAGGAATTCCCCAGGCACACAGGTGGCTGGAGGAAGTAAACCCTAGGGACCAAAAGAACAAGGATTCAAAAACAATGTTTTTAGATAAGGAGGATAACAACCTAGTAATAGCAACAGCACCTCCGCCTCCCCCTCCCTTACCAGAATATGGAGCGAGTAGACAGGTAGATCCACCTCCGCTATATCCTGTGGTCACTGAGTATAGGGACGCTATAAAACTAGCTAAAATAAGGGATCCCATTAAAACTAGGTCACAAACAAAAGCAGGTAATTGAGAGTAATGGCAGAAATTTAAAGACACACAACCTGCGGGAGAAGAAGAAGAAATATGCCCACTCATAGAAGTACCGAACCCTCAGGCTGAGCAGGATAATCAGGATCCAACCATCTTAGTAAACAGACCCTGGACTCCGGAAGATATCCAGAAAGCTACAGAAGGGATTCCCCATCTGAAAATTAATTTTAGAAAATTCTCAGACAATTTACAAGGAATGAGGCTAAGTTATCATTTAAACGGGGAAGAAATAGAAAGGGTAGTTCGACAAATTGTAGGGCCAGACTGGTACATGATTTGTGGCAATTGGAATCCTTGTGATGCTGAACAAAACCCCCTTCCTCATAGCAGTGCAGATTTAGATGCTAGAGTAAAAGGACTTACAGACCGAATCTCTGAAAAATGGAAACCTAGGGCAGACTGGACGTGCATTAATCAATGCATCCAACAGGAGGGTGAGACAGTTGACCAATATTTCGCTAGGCTACTGGAATGTTTTAATAACCATTCTGGGATGCAGATCCCCGAAGACCAAAAACAAGATCCCCCATATGAACAACAGTTGAAAAATGCATTTTTGAAAGGCAGTAGTGCACCTATAAGCAGTTTCATTACAAAACATATGGTTGATCATCGAACTGGCAGACTACAATCACTACTCGAATATGCTAGGCATGCTGAAAGGCATTTCAATAGCAAAAAGAAAATGAAGTCTCAAGTATTTTCTGTAGAGGACGGAGCGGAAGTTTATGTAGTACACCCCGGAAAAAGGACAGGAAAAATGCACAGGGAGGTAGGCAGTCTGATCAACGATCAGAAGACTTTGAAGGATGCAAGAAAAGGGGTGAATGTTTCAAATGTGGTAAAAAGGGACATTTGGCAAGGGATTGCAAGAAAAATAAGAAAGCAACTATGGAAGACAAGGAAGGTGAAGACTGACTATATGATAGTCAGGAATCATTAGAAGGGGCTAGTGCAAAAAGGACAAATGAGAATGTGAAAAGGGAAATAGAGGAAGTACAGGGAATTGATGATGGTGAAGTAGAAGTTGAAGTACTAGACTTGGCTTTATTGAGCTTGGAGCTCTACTTAGCAGATACTAAACCAGAAGTTATACTTTCGGTGGAAGGCAGGGAAGTCAAATTTTTGTGCGACTCAGGGGCATCACGAACCCTGATACACCCCTCCAAATTGCCAGAAAACTCAGAATCATCCGACTACATATTAGTCAAAGCAGCTAATGGGCAGCTATATTGGGAGCCCCTCTCCTGCAATATTACAATAACTGATCCTGTTTTGGGATTGACACAGAAAAGTAAGATTGTAGTTTCTGCAAAGTGCCCACTGAATTTCTTGGGCAGGGATCTCATGCACTTATTTGGTATAGCAGTTGTCCCAACCATGCAGGGAATGGAAGCACAGCAACAAACTGACACCTTTACGATGCAATCGGGGGGTGAAATATTTTATTAGTATAGTCTGGACTTGGTCACAACTGGTCCGGGTACTGTGACCAAGGAGCTGATGAACGTAGCTATCAGTAGGTTTCCCTCCCTCGACATTGATAAACAACACCTGTGACATTGTACCCTATATTTTTGTAATACACCAGGACCCGATAAGGAATATGAAGAAAAATTATTTAAGAATCATACAAATAGATTGGTACTGCGTAACCTGTACTGGGACACAGAAGGGAATAGTTTAGTCAGCTGTTTGCTGCCTCAGGAATTTTTAACACTTTATAAATCTAATCGATTACCGCATGTTAGCCTGACCAAGAATAAAAATATAAAGTGGGCAGACCTAGGGGAGAAAGCCACAAAATGGGACAAACAAACAGAACTGGAACTGTCAGGACAGGGAATACAAGAACAAAAATTGAATTGGGTGACACAGACCAACCCAGCTGTGCGCCTGCATTCTCTCGAAGACAGCTTAAGGACACTCCTACTGAAGAAGGAAGAAAACGCCTTGCGAGATGTACCAGAGACACTTGGGTTAATAGGGAAATCAGATGTAGGACTTATCCGTACTGCAGGGCCAGTTAATATCACACCGAAATCAGCATTTAGACCGCAGAAAAGACAATACCCCTTAAGGAAAGATGCAGAGGCAGGGATAAAACCCATCATAGCAGCATTATTTAAGGGAGGGGGTACTAGTGGAATCTCCCGATTCTCTGTGTAATACACCTTTATTTCCAGTTAAAAAAGCCAATGGAGAATGGTGCATGGTCCAGGATTTGCATGCTGTGAATGACGCAGTAATACCAAGGGCACCCATAGTGCCATATCCACACACTCTGTTAAATGATTTAAAACCTCAACAAAAGTATTTCTCTGTGGTGGATATTAGTAATGCATTCTTTTCAATATCGATACACCCAGATAGCCAGTATTGGTTTGCATTCACATTTCAGGGAAAAAGATACACATATACGCGACTACCACAGGGATATTGTGAGAGCCCTACGATATTCTCACAGGAAATGTCAAGTAACTTGGCAAGGTTTAATCCACCGAAGGGTAGTCAGAGTTTACTTTATGTTGATGACATTTTGTTAGTGGCTCCCACCCTGCAGGATTGTAGGGAAGATACAGTAGCACTTCTATGATTTTTAGCCACTGAGGGACATAAAGTAAGCAAAGACAAACTGCAGCTCTGGAAAAAACAGGTGAAGTACCTAGGATATGTGATATCCAAGGAAGGTAAACATTAGATGAGGACAGAGAAGTGGCAATCTTGCAGGCACCAAAGCCTACCACCAAGAAGGAAATGATGTCCTTCTTGGGAACAACTAATTTTTGTCGAAGCTGGATTCCAAACTATGCCTTGGAATCTGCACCCTTAACTGACCTTATATATAAGACACCCATGGCAGCGCAAGATTTGTTACAATGGACATCAGAAGCAGAATCGGCTTTTTGTAAACTGAAACAATTAATAGCATCCTCTCTAGTTCTGAGATTACCAAATTATCATAAACGTTTTTTCCAGACTGTAGATTGCAAGCAGGGTTATATGACATCAGTACTAACACAACAACATGGAGATAAGCAACGTCCCATTGCTTACTATTCATCACAGCTGGACCCAGTGGCATGGTCACTACCCCACTGTGTCCAGGCAGTTGTTGCAGCTGCAATGGCAGTACAGGCATCAGCTTCAGTAGTTTTGTTCCACCCCCTCACTTTGAGGGTACCTCCATGCAGTCGCATTATCTTGTTGCAAGAAAAGGTGGCATTTCTTTCCCCTGCTAGGCATCTCTCCTGCATGACTATATTATTGAGCCAACCTCATATGACAATTGAATGATGCATGACTTTGAACCCTTCTACTCTGCTACCAACCCCTGCAGGTGGCACACCGCACCGCTGCCTGCAGGTAATTGAGCAAAAGACACTACCTACAAAAGACCTCACAGATGTCCCCTTGGATAATGCTGAGGTGACATACTACGTGGATGGCTCATGCAAAAGGGGCCCTGCAGGACAGAACCTAGTAGGATATGCAGTAGTCTCTGATACTGAAGCTATAGAAGCGAAATCTTTACCAGACCATTTATCTGCACAGGCAGCAGAATTGATTGCCCTGACACGGACATGTACTTTAGCAAAGGGTAAATGTGTAAACATTTTTACTGATAGCCAGTACGCTTTCTCCACTGTACATGTGTTTGCACAACAGTGGAAAAAACGGGGAATGATAACATCTACTGGCAAACCTATAAATCATGCGCAGTTTATTTTAGATCTTTTAGAATCTGTTCAGTTACCTCAGAAGGTGGCCATTTGCAAATGTGAAGCTCACACCAAGCAACAAGATAGGATTTCAAAAGGTAATGCAAGAGCTGATACAGCTGCAAAACAAGCAGCTACAGAGGTATTTCTTTTAAATGAAGAATTCTAACCCTCTGAAATTTTGAATCTGGATATGTTAAAAACAATGCAGACACTTACTACGCAATCTGAAAAACAGCAATGGATAAAAAGAGGAGCATTCCTCGAAAATGGGCTATACATCTCTAAGGAAGGGAAACCAGTACTACCCTCTAATTTGTTCTGCTATGTGGCATTGTTGAGCATGGGCAGTGCCATGTCTCAACAGGGGGGATGATACAGCTGGTGAACCAAGTGTTCACAATGTACAGATTTACAAACTATTCTAAAAATGTTTGTTTAATGTGTCAGATTTGTAACAAACACCATGCACAGGGGGCAATAAAGTCCAAACAAGGGAGTTTTCCCACACCACCATATCTGTTTCACACTATCTGTGTGGATTTCATAGAATTGAACAAATGTGAGAATAAGAAGTATTGCCTTGTCATTACAGATATGTTTTCCAGATGGGTGGAAGCCTTTCCAACCAAAAACCCAGATGCAGCTACAGTGGCAAAAGTACTTGTCAAGGAAATTATTCCTAGGTTCGGCATTCCGGAGAGAATCTATAGTACAATGGTACGCACTTTGTAAATCAAACCATACAGTAGCTGAGTAAGTTTTTTGGTATTTCTTTAAAAAATCATTGTGCATATCCTCCGCAGTCTGCAGGGCTGGTTGAAAGACATAATGGTATACTGAAAAGCAAACTGAGGAAATTGATAGCGGAGACAGGGAAAACCTGGCTGTACTGTTTACCCCTGGCACTGTTGAACATGAGAAGTGTCCTGCAGCAAAAGGACTGACTCTTTTTGAGAAGCTGTATGGGAGGGCTTATTACACACCCCAATGGAAACCTCTCATGTCATCAGACCAGGAAGCTGATTTTACGTTAGCTGAATATATGAAAAAGTTGAGCTCTAAACATCTGTTGCAGTTTAATTCTGTTTCAGGTCAAAAACAAACTGAAACATCGTGGCAGTGATGCCAGGAGACTGGGTGTTGATTAAAATCATGAAGTGAAAAAACTGGGCATCGCCAAAGTGGTAAGGTCCTTACCAGGTGCTTCTTTCAACACCTACTGCAGTCAAAATAGCAGAGCAAGCTTCGTGGATACATCTGACGCACTGCAAGTTGGTGAAGAACTTCAAGCTGGACAAAGACCTTACCTCTCCATTGGGACCCTGAGCACAAAAGTCTGGCTACAAAGGGGGGACAGATCAATAGGAACTGATCTGTCTCAAACCCAGTGAAGCAATCATCGGTGCTGGGGTCCTATAGGGCAGAGAGTAAGATCACGTGTCCTGGGCAAAGATGACGGAAGCAAGAAAGATCCAAATGCATCTGTTTGGAAGAGCCGGAGAAAACAGGAATGTAGAACAACCATTTCCACAGAAATATTGCGTGACCATCCTGTTGACTGTATTAGTAATAATAATCTTTTTATTGTGGCCATTTCTCTTCTCAGCCAAACAAGTAGAACGAAGTAAACGTGCAAAGTGGCACCCAAATTTCAATACTTATCAGGCTATTAAGCACACTTATGCAGACACCCTCAATATCTCCAATTGCTGGGTCTGTGCAGCTATTCTTACTGCACATGGAGGAATACCCTTAATACAGATTCCCTTAAATATGAATCAAGCCTGGCATGCACTACTGAAGGATGCAGTGAATGTGACATCGATTAAAAGAGTGACCCTATTTTTACCCAAGGCAAAAAGAGGAACAGTATGCTTTCAAAACTATGGAAAAACAGAAGTTGGAAATAGCACCTGTAATATGACAGTGATACATCACTGTACCGGGAATTCCTGCACCATGACAAATGAAGGCCAGCAACTACAGGTTGGCAATAGCAATGACTTTACTGAAAGGAAGAAAACAGTTGATGAAAATCAAATCGTGTATAGTAAAATGTTCTGGGCTATGACCCAACAAAAGCCCGGTAACTATAAAATCGGCAACATTTCAGTCGCAATTCCTGACTGCTACTTCATGTGTGGTGATAGAGCATATAAATGGCTACCAGGCAACTGGTCTGGAAGATGTTTTCTGGCATATCTGATTCCAGCAATATGACATGTATCGACACTACCCCAGGGGAAAATTCGAAATGTTCGAGAAATCGAGAAACCCGCTAATCCAGTGGGACAAGTTGATGCAGCCTGGATATATCACCATGATCTAGCCCATGTGAGTGACAAAGGACTGTCGCACATGGATCTGGGTGATGACATCATATCTTGGGCAGGCATAATACCAGCATACGGAGCAGTGAAATCGATCTGGGAGCTGAGAAAACTATCCAAACTTCTTGAGACAATGAGTAATGCAATTTTATTCCGCCCTAGAATTGGTGACTGATGAACTCACAGCCATGAGGACAGTGGTGCTTCAAAATCGCATGGCACTCGACTTCACCCTAGCGGTGAAAGGAGGGTTATGCACTTTAATCCAGGATTAGTGCTGTTCGTTTATTCCTGACAACAAACATGAAATAGACAGCCATCTCGAAATAATTCAGCAAGTGTCGGCCATGACCAAACCAGGACCGAATCCATTAGCAGACTTATTCCAAAAATGGTTCGGGGGTTGGGGCAGCATCTTGATAAAAATTCTGATTGCCATCTGTGTAGGGGCAGCCTTACTGATGGTGTGTGGATGCTGCTGCATCCCCTGTATAAAAGGACTAGTTAAAAATTTCATAGACACTTCAATTTCAAAGACTTTATATCAGAATGTTGAGATAGAGGTACTGATAAAAAGCTGAACAAATACTTTCACAAGCTTGAACTGAATGACTCTCTAACTGCAAATCCTGAGTGGGAAATGGTTAAGGGAAGAAAAACTGTTTATGTTTGTTTTGAAAGTCGAATAAAGTATTAAAAGGGGGAAAATGTTAGGAAAATGTATAACTGCAATGCAATATGTAGGCTTAGTGTATTAAAATGTACAACTGCAATATGCAGGTTTAGTGTATTAAGGGTTAAAAGGAGTTAATACATTTATTCTGCTTATTCTGTGTGAAAATATGCAGCTGCTAGAAGCTATGAAAAGAGAACAATGGATGCCTGTAAATCCACTATGGTCAGCAGAAAGTGTATTGAGGCCAGGACTGTACCTTGAATGTATCCTATCAGAACTAGAGAATGAATTGTGAGAAACTAAGGGAAGCTGAAACAAACTCAAGGCCAGGTTGTTTTTCTCAAAAAACATGTTTTTGCAAGACAGCAATTATCTTACCATGTCAGCAGCAAATCTAATAATAACATCTTTCTGTGAACTTGTAGAAAACTATATAAAAACTGTAGGTTGAACTATGGAAGATCAGACAAACCTTGTACCTACATGCTTTGTCTCCTTGCTGCAAGTAATAAAGGGTGCCTTGCTTGAATCTAACGTGCATTGATCTTTGTGTTTTCCTTTACACCAATCCAGAGATATTATTTATAAACACTGGACACTATTACACACAGATCAGGGCATACATAGGATTGTTGGTAATATACCATTTTTTGGATACAAGAACAAGAAATCATTAAAACATAAGTTATGATCTGAAGAAGTTAACTTCATTTTATCTGCAACCTGTGGATATTCGGATCCATATCGGATCTGAACAGGCAACTTTACAAGCATCTGCTCCAAGCTCCAAGCTCCTCCCCCTTACCCATAACCCATCACCATCTCCTGCATTCCCTCAGATCTCATTTGCCACTTCGGGCATCAGCATTGTGGTCTCCGTAGCTCTGAGCCTTAGGGTTGTTGTAAGTGCCTTTTGGTATATTTTTGTGTGTAGTGAGAGTTTTCTCAGTTAGTTCCCTTTCCTCCCCCTAAACACTTGTTCGCCGTTTTAAAAAAAAAAAAGTTTTAAGTTTTGTGAAGTAGTTATAGTGTAGGCCCTTCCCTTCCCTATAGGTGTGCATGGTCAAAGTGTGTTGGGGTTTGGTAGGTGTGGCTGTGTGTGTGTAAAATGCCTGATCAGTCTAAACCTACATTCAAAAAATGCACAGAGTGTGGCCATAAGCTTTCACTGGTGGATGGTCACACTCTGTGTATTGTTAGCCTGGGTCATCTCCCATTTATCCATCCAGTGCAGTGTGTGTGCTGGTTTTAATCTGAGGGCCCTAAAGGATAGGAAGGCCAAACTGGTGGCTAAAGGCCAGATCCCTGCTTCCATGTTGGACTATTCAGCCTTGGCTTCTGCAACTCCCTCCAAACCCCCCTAGGCTGGGACTCACTCTCCCGCTAGACCTGCTGAAGGGGATGCCAAAGGGAGAGACAAGAAAAAAAGATACAGACAGGAGAGACAAAGAAAAGAAAGGGGATAGGCCCTGTAAACAGTCTCCAGATCAGGAGTCCTTCTCTAGCCAGCCTTCCAAGGTATCGAGACCTGTGTCTCCTCGGCTCCACTCCCCCAGATTCTCCCTGGTGCCAACAGAGCCTTTGGAGCTGCAGCCTTCATCCATATCTTCTCAGCGACCAGCCAGATCTGAGTTGGTCACTTCCTCGCACTCGACTCGGAATCTCTCTGAAATGGATATGGACAGGATGATGAGGAGATCTATTCGGACACATATCCAGATGGGAGTCTTGCCAGGTCCCTCTCCCTCCATGCCCTTCTTTTTCTCCTTCCCCAATCTGGCCTGCAATTTCGGGGTTTATGGATCCGAGGATCTTCGGAGCTGGGGATTCAGCCCTGATGTTTCCTCCAACCTTGACTCTGGCAATTACCTTGAGTTCCTCAGATCCAACCAGTTTGGATCTGAGCAGTTCTCAGGGCTGAGGACGGCGAGTTGGATCCGAGGGGATGGAGGTATCTTTGGCTCCGACTTTGTCGTATCCAAGCCGTTCCTTCAGAGCTCCGGCTTGCCTGTCCTCAGCCCCAATTCTCATGGTGGACATGGGGAGAGCTTTCTCCTTGTTGGGTGCTAAGGAGGCGCACTCTCCATTGGCATTCGATGTGGTGGAAAGGGTTCTCTCCCAAGAATCGAGCCTCAGCCTATTTCCTTGGATTCTGCCCAGACTCCCGCGGATTCAGTTATGACTCTCTTCAGCTTGTTTCAGGGACAGCCCATGCTAGAGGAGCCCCAGGTGGTTCCCCTGGAGGAACCCCCCCATGGCTTACGAGCCCTCTTCAGAGAGTCCCACCGAAGAGGGTCCTCGTAAGCACACATGCAAAAGGAGACACCTGGACTCCCCTGAGTCCTTGACAGATGACACTGATTTAGATGAAGGAGAAGATTCCCCCAGGTCACCTCCAGAGGATGTCTCCTTTGGAGACATCATGGAGATCCTCCACCAGAGGGGAGGTTGGCTATTCCCAAAACCTTCTATGGATGAATCAGTGTTCCTGGAGACTTTTGGCATGGGCCCATCAACATCCTGTGCGTCCCCGCCGGTGGACCCCTTGGTGGATCTTATCACCACACAGGCATGGAAGGAGCCAGACACCATAGAGCCAATACCTAAATGCCCAGTCAACATCCTTTCTCCACCCTCGGACAGACAGGCCTGGTATAAGGGATCCCCCATGGATGCTATGGTGGTTACAGCAGCCACCAAGAGGAAACTGGCTCAGAAAATTTCCTCGGTCCACCCTCCGGACAAGGAGTCCGAGACAGTGGATCAATTTGGGAAGCGGGTATTTTCTTCAGCGTCATTTTCCATCCGAGTACTGAACTATTTGGCACATGTTATATGACTGCAGTGAGACCTAGTCATAGAGTTAGCTGAGTCACCCCCAGCATCTTTGTCGCAGGAGGACAAGCGTCTGTTCTCTGCAAAAATGTCGACTCTGAAGTCAGTATCAAACATGTCCATGCGCCTCCTTTCCCACGCTATGGAAGGAGGCACTAGGGCAGCTGGGACTGGCATAGCTATGAGGTGAAAAGCTTGGCACAGACTATGTCAATTTGTGGACACCTTCAAGGCATCTTTCACGAATGCTCCTTTCAATGGTTCCTCACTTTTTGGGAAGACTGTACATGACACCCTTGCCCAGAGTGAAAAAGATGAGAAGACCTTGTTTGCCATTAGAATCCACTTATCTAGTCCTCAAAGATCCTTTTCCAGGAATCAGAGAGGGCAAAAGAAGATGTGGTTCCAGAAATCACAGTTTCCTCGGGACACTCAGGACAACTCATTACCTAGAGGCAGAGGGGGACATGACAGATGCCGTCCCAGAGGCAGAGGGGGTCCAATGAAATTTGGGTCTTTGGAGCCCTTCTCAGACAGGCCCATGCTGCAGCCCTGAAGGGTTGCTGGACTGCCCTACTCTGGAGGCAGTTGGGGGAAGATTATCATTGCACCCAATGGCGTGGGAGTCCACATCTGCAGATTGTTGGGTGCTTCATATAATATCCAGAGGCTACACCATCCCATTTATTGCCCCTCCTATCCACCCAAAGCACCTCCCAGATGTCCAACCCGCTCAAAGGGAGATGGCAACACTAGAGATTTCCAAGCTGCTTCACAAACAAACCACTCCCACTGATCAGTCTGGGTCAGGCGCTTACTACAGGTTCTTTTTAGTGCCAAAAAAGATGGGGGACCTCAGACCCATTTTGGAGCTGTCATCCTTAAACCTGGCTGTCACCAAACAGAAATTCCGGATGGTCACCCTGCAGTCCATTCTAACTTATCTTTGAGAATGCAACTGGATGGGCTCGATAGACCTCCAGGATGCTTACTACCATATCAAGATCCACAGAAGCTATAGGAGATTCCTTCACTTCTGGCTGAGAGCTAGTCATTTCCAGTTCAGAGCCCTACTGTTCGGTCTCACCACAGCCCTCAGGGTGTTTATCAAGGTAATGGCAGTTGTAGCAGCTCACCTGAGGCTTCAGGGGATTCAAGTATTCCCTTACCTAGATGATTGGTTCCTTGCTGCTGCCACCAGGCATCTTCTTTGGCAAGTCAGAGACTCCTTCCCTCATCTTGCAGACCTGCTAGGGATTACTATCAATGTTTCCAAGTCCCTCTTGGACCCAGTACAGATCTTGGACTTTATCAGGGCATAACTGGACACCCTTCAACTGAAAGCCTTTCTATTTCCAGACAGGGTCCAGAGTCTATGGGCTCATGTGTTGACAATTCTTGGCCCCAGGTTACTGAAGGTGGCCGACGATCTCAGAACCCTGGGCTCTATGGCTGCAGAAATCTCTATCCTTGCCAGTGCATGTCTTCACATGTGGGTTCTTCAATGGACTCTATCCGTACAGTGGTCTTGGCTAGACCTCCCCATAGAATATCCAATTCAAATCAGCAAAGCCTGCAGGGCATCACTCCTCTAGTGGCTTCAATCCCCAGAGATTGCAGTGGGACGCCCATTCGTTTCACCCACAGCCCAAGCCACAGTGACCACGGATGCCTCCCTGCTTGGGTCGGGGGGCATTATCTGGGGAGAACGGTAGAAGGCACATGGTCCTAGATCGACACCAGATTGCACATCAATGTTCGGGAGATGAGAGCAGTGCTTTTAGCGTTGCAAGCCTTCCACACTGTTCTTCCTCCAGGGACTATTGCAAACCAGTCAGACAACATGTTGGTTGTCTGGTACATCAACAAACAGGGAGGAACCAGATCTTACCCTCTGTGTCACAAGGCCATAAGAGTGTGGGAGTGGGCAATCTCCACCAGTCGGTTTCTGATTGTAATGCACATCCCGGGAAGCTCCAACAGTTTAGCAGACAGATTGAGTCTGGCTATTCAAATGCCTTATGAGTGGTCTCTGAAACAGTTAATAGAGGAGGAGATATTCCTTGTGTGGGACAGCCTTACTGCAATCTTTTCACATCTCCTTTCAATGCAAAGTGCAACGAGTTCTTCACTCTGATTCCCACACCTGTGGATCCCCCAAGAGATGCTCTAGTCCATGCTTGGTCTCCCAGGTTACTGTACGCTTATCCCCTATTACCACTCAGTCTGAAGTTTCTTCAGAAAGCTTGTCGACTTGGGTGCAAAGTGATCCTCATTATCCCATTCCGGCCTTGTCAAGTGTGGTTCCCCTTCCACTGGTCTCATGTTCTAGCTCCTCCTTGGATTCTGGATCCCTGCCCAGATCTCATTTCTCATCCCTCGGGCACCTGTCCGCCCAACCTGGACAACCTCAAGCTGACAGCTTGGTTGCTCCAGTTCCCTTGCTTGCCAGTACTTCCGGTCTTTTCTCTTCAGTGAAAACTATTCTGGTGGTGTCTCATAATGCTTCCACTAGGAAGATTTACGTCAGTAAAGGGAAACAATTCTCTATTTGGGCTTCTCAGAGAAACCTGGATCCTTTTACAGCCCCTGTCTCTGCAGTGTTGGATTTCTTAGCCAGCATTTTTCAGCAAGGGGCTAGTTCCTCCACTGTGAAGGTGCAACTGGCAGCTATTTCGAATTTCCAGGTTGGCCAAAATATGAATACCATAGTCTCGTCTAGACTGTGTAAGGCTTTTCTTAAAAGCACCTTTCTTTTGCGTCCTCCAATTAAGGACTCTGTTCCTCCTTGGGACCTTACCTTTCTTCTCCAGGCTTTAGTTGCTCCCCCTTTGAACCTGCAGCATCAGTAGATTTGAAGTTCTTATCCTGGAATACAGCCTTCTTAGTGGTTATTACGTCAGCTAGAAGGGTTTATGAGCTTCAGGCTATGTCTGCCATGTCCCCTTACTTGATCTTCCATAAGGACAGGGTTTCTCTCCATACAATCCCTTCTTTCTTACCAAAAGTGGCTTCTGAATCAAACATTAATCAAACAATTAACCTGCCTGTTTTTCTTACAAATTTTCAGAACAAGGGTGAATATAAACTGCATTTACTAGATGTTCATAGACAACTTTGTTTTCATTTACACAGAACAAAGCCCTTCCGTAAGTCTGACCAGTTATTTGTGTCTTTTTCTAAGCCGTTTTTGGGTAAAGTCATCTCCAAGGTTTCCTGGGCTAGATGGATTTCACTATGTATTTTGCAAATTTACAAAGACAAAGGTTTGTCTCCACCTGGTCCTGTTAAAGCTCATTCTACCAGATCTATGGCAACTTCTGCTCTGCCTTTTGGTCTAGGGTTTCATTGGATGACATTTGTGCAGCAGCAACTTGGGCAAAGTCACATACCTTCATTTCTCATTATAAGTTGGATTTGATCTCCAGAGGGGGGGGCATCATTTGGCTCTGCGGTGCTCAGGAATATCCTTCCATGAGGGCCTCCCAGGCATTTGAGTAGCTGGGGACTCTATCCCACAGGTTGCAGAAAAAATGAAGTTAACTACTTCAGATAAAGAAGTTATGAACTCACCATAACTTTCCATCTGAGTAGTTATACTTCATTTTTCTGCAACCTTCCCACCCTCCTTCCCCTGAACCTTCTCATGAGATTTTCATGTATGGTTTATGCTAAGTTGAGTTGCTGATTGGTTTGAGTTGTGACAAACTCGATCTGATGGAAAGCAGGAGAAGGTGATGGGTTATGGGTAAGGGGGAGGAGATTGGAGCTCGAAGCAAATGTGTGTAAAGTTGCTGGCTCGGATCTGATATGGATCCGAATACCCACAGGTTGCAAAAAAATGAAGTATAACTACTCAGATGGAATGTTATAGTAAGTACATAACATTTTTTTATCCCAAATCAACCAACCAACTAAATAGGATTACATCTGGTTATGGGATGAGGAGATGTAATAACTGCTCCTATTGTATGCATATTGATGTGTCTGGGTTCTTCATACATCCCAACACTAACAGGGAGTTTTCATATCTGCCATCAGCTGACTGTAATTCAAAGGACCTAGTTTATCTTGCATTAAGTAATGGTTGTTGTTTGTTCTATGTAGGTAAAACGAATAGGTGCCTATGAGAGCGCATTCATGACCATTTATACTGTGCAGATAGGGCCATGAGCTGCAGTGCACTGGAAAAACACATGATAAACACTGGCATGGAACATTCTTTAAGGTTTGTAGCACTAGAATTAATTTATGATAACATCAATAAGTGAGACCTTGTGAACAGAACTTATCAGGCAGAACTTGTGGATTGTTTTTTACTACAAGCACACTATTACCCTGGGTTGAATTACAGCATATCTATACAACCCACTTTAAGAGCAAGACCTTTGAAAAGGAAGTAAGCTGTATGTATATTTCCCTGCTACATCAGTTTTACCAGATATATTTTATTTTTTAATTAGTATCTATGCATTATTAATATATATATATATATATATATATATATATATATATATATATATATATATATGTGTTCTCTAAGACATTTAAACTCAAATCTATCTTGATTTTGCATGCCATATATGGTTTTATGTGATATAGAGTGTTTGTAGCTTTAAACATACTTGTGTAGTTACTATGGCAGCAAATAACACTGGATGCACTTTGTTCTGATGTATTGATTGTTACTGCTTTTGCACTTTTAAATTTGTAGTTTTGAAATGCATTTTAGATCTGATGAAGCTTACTTCAAAAGCGCTTATCTGCATTTTATTCTGTCATTAAAATTTGTGTTTTACATCTGCTGTGGACTACTTGGAGAAGAATTTGTTTATTATCACTTGTTGCACTCCAGTGGTTTACTTTCTTCAAGCATCGCCCTCCTGTTTTGTTGTTTTATTCTGCTGTTTTGCTGCCTGAGAAGGACATAGCTGATGGTAATATTGAAATAGAACTGGGCTTTACTCCACACGAACAATGGAGAGATAAGCTAAAACTTTTGTCTACTTTTCTGAGGGATGATGTTAATCCACTACTTATAGGTGAAACCATCAGAAGGAATATGGGCAATGAAGAAAAAGTAAGTGAAACTAAACTCTTACGTGAACATTTGAGAACTGTAGAAAATGACCTGTATAAGTTAAAACGTTTACAATGTCAACAGTTTCACTAAGAAGCCTGTTGTAAATATAAAATCATTCCTCGTGGGCTAAGAGTTTTTTTGATGCCACATATGGAGAACAATACCCTCAACTGCTTGCTCAATGGCAAAAAATTAACATTGACAAAAGTTTTGTGTACATGCACCTTCTTATTGATTATTTCCTACCCCTTGAAAAGGAATTAGTGACTAATATTCAGCATCAACAGGAAAAAGATTATAACAAGTACCCTGTTGATTCTGTTGATGTACTACTAAGTGAAATAATAGACCATGTATGCATTTATGAACGGAAGCTTCTTGCACAAAAGAAGAAGCCTTCCAGAGATTTAAATGACTTTGCTAACAATTTTGTGTTTATGTGGCTGAAAACACAACAGGGAAGAAGTTCCACTAATAACTTAAATACTGAGCAAGTTAATACAATTAGTAACACTGAAGCAAGGCAATTAGTACCACGCCCCTTGCCGATGATGATGCAGACATCCTCAACAGTAGAAATGCGCATTTTGGCAGCTGATACCATTACTGTGGAGCAGCGCTCAGTATAGGGAATAAACATTGAACCTGAAGCTGTGGTGAGACCCACAGTCCCACAGCAGCAACCAACAACTGCAAATACTTCTTTCCAACCAGCAGTACAGTCATTTTCTAATTTCCTGCTCCCTTTTTGACAGAACAGGAAGCGATCCATCGAGGGAACCGACTACAGGCAAAAGAACAAATGGATGGCACAAACCCAAGAAGGAACCACAAATACTCTAACCAGTATGTGGAAACAGGTGACTTAAAGTCAAATTTAGTTTGGAACATTTCAGCAACAGCACGTTCTCCTGCAGAAGAGGAAGTGTTGAATAAAGGTTTATCTTTTATTCCTGCACAGCCTGCTAATATAGTAGACACATTAACTGAACTAAGGACATTTACTAGAAATGTATCTTTAAAGTTATTGTATGGTAACTCTGAAGTTAGTGGCAGTCGTTTTATGTTTAGAAAATCAAGCAGTTTTACACCTCCTCAGCATCCAGTTTTGAATATATTTGTAAAACAATGTGAGAATGACATTTATATACTGTTAAATAATTCTAATAGATGGAAAGGTTTTATAAATTTATCTAAACGAGAAGAACAAGTACTTTAGGACCTAGAACACAAGGACAGTATTGTCATTAGGCCAGCAGACAAGGGTGGCTTAATTGTGATAATGGACAGAGTCCATTATTTTAGAAGTATGTTAGCCATGTTGTCTGATGTTAATGTGTTTAAATGAATTGAATATACTGAGGTAGTAAGGATGCAAGATGAGATTATTAGAACATTAAGGGATTGTTTTCTGAGCAATACACTTGACAAGGTCTTACTTAGTTATTTCATAGATGAATATCCCAGGGTACCAGCCCTAAATGGACTGCCTAAGGTTCACAAGGATCCCTTCAACCTCCCTTTTCAACCCATAGTGGCTGGAGCAGAGTAGGCAAACGAGCCCCTCTCTATTTACCTTGATAAACAATTGAAACCAGTTCTTGCCATGTGCACTTCAGCATTAATAGATATTAAACATTTTTTACAAGAATTTTATAACTTTGTTGATGAAAAAATGGATCATGTACCAGGTTATTTGGTCACCTTAGATGTGAATTCCCATTTCACATGCATGCCAAACATGGAGGGAATACAGATGGTCAAGCGAGTACTCCTGAAGAGTGGTATGTATGATGAAACACACATAGATTTTCTATTTTTATTACTGGAGATGGTTCTTGAGTTCAATGTATTCACATTTGATGACCATTATTACCTTCAGACTTCTGGCGTGGCCATGGGCACCTCGTTTGATCATGGCTACGCCAATTTAGTCATGATAGCTTGGGAAGAGGACATTATGCATAAATTTGATTTACATCAGCAAAATGCATTATTTTACAGTCATTTTGTCGATGACCTCTTCCTTTTTTGGAAGGGTTCTCCCACTGAGTTACAACAGTATGTTTCTATGTTGAACTCAAGCACCACATTCCTTTAATGTTCTCATATATTTTCTAATACATCCATTAATTTCTTAGATAACACACTGCATATGAATGCAGATGGTACTTTCTCTACTCAGTTATACAGGAAGGAATGTTATAGGCCCACCTATGTACATCAAAAGAGTATGTATCCACGACATATTTTTAAAAACACACTAAAAGGCCAAGGCCTGCATACTAGCCATTTGCACAATAGGAATGAGGACTTTGAGAGAGGGCTCTTGAAAATGAAGACTAATTTCTATTTCTTCTTCTTCTTCTCTTTTCAGCTTTTCCTGGTTAGGGGTCATCACAGCGGATCACCTGTCCACTCATGATTGGCAGTGGAGTATTTTTTTATGGTGTCGAGTTGCCAGTCCGGTGCCCAACCTTCCATGGAAGACACACACACATGCATATACTCACACTTAGGGCAAATTTACAGTGTCCAATTGTTAGGAAAATGTATAACTGCAATGCAATATGTAGGCTTAGTGTATTAAAATGTACAACTGCAATATGCAGGTTTAGTGTATTAAGGGTTAAAAGGAGTTAATACATTTATTCTGCTTATTCTGTGTGAAAATATGCAGCTTCTAGAAGCTCTGAAAAGAGAACAATGGATGCCTGTAAATCCACCATGGTCAGCAGAAAGTGTATTGAGGCCAGGACTGTACCTTGAATGTATCATATCAGAACTAGAGAATGAATTGTGAGAAACTAAGGGAAGCTGAAACAAACTCAAGGCCAGGTTGTTTTTCTCAAAAAACATGTTTTTGCAAGACAGCAATTATTTCACCATGTCAGCAGCAAATCTAATAATAGCATCTTGCTGTGAACTTGTAGAAAACTGTATAAAAACTGTAGGCTGAACTATGGAAAATCAGACAAACCTTGTACCTACATGCTTTGTCTCCTTGCTGCAAGTAATAAAGGGTGCCTTGCTTGAACCTAATGTGCATTGATCTTTGTGTTTTTCTTTACACCAATCCAGAGATATTATTTATAAATACTGGACACTATTAAACACAGATCAGGACATACATAGGATTGTTCGTGATATACCATTTTTTGGATACAAGAACAAGAAATCATTAAAACATAAGTTATGATCTGAAGAAGTTAACTTCATTTTATCTGCAACCTGTGGATATTCAGATCAATATCGGTTCTGAGCCGGCAACTTTACAAGCATCTGCTCCAAGCTCCTCCCCCTTACCCATAACCCATCACCATCTCCTGCATTCCCTCAGATCTCATTTGCCACTTCGGGCATCAGCATCGTGGTCTCCGTAGCTCTGAGCCTTAGGGTTGTTGTAAGTGCCTTTTGGTATATTTTTGTGTGTAGTGAGAGTTTTCTCAGTTAGTTCTCTTTCCTCCCCCTAAACACTTGTTCGCCGTTTAAAAAAAAAAAAAGTTTTAAGTTTTGTGAAGTAGTTATAGTGTAGGCCCTTCCCTTCCCTATAGGTGTGCATGGTCATAGTATGTTGGGGTTTGGTAGGTGTGGTTGTGTGTGTATAAAATGTCTGATCAGCCTAAACCTACGTTCAAAAAATGCACAGAGTGTGGCCATAAGCTTTCACACTCTGTGTATTATTAGCCTGGGTCATCCCCCATTTATCCATCCAGTGCAGTGTGTGTGCTGGTTTTAATCTGAGGGCCCTAAAGGTTAGGAAGGTCAAACTGGTGGCTAAAGGCCAGATCCCTGCTTCCCTGCTGGACTCTTCAGCCTTGGCTTCTGCAACTCCCTCCCAACCCCCCCAGGCTGGGACTCACTCTCCCGCTAGACCTGTTGATGGGGATGCCAAAGGGAGAGACAAGAAAAAAAGATACAGACAGGAGAGACAGAGAAAAGAAAGAGAATAGGCCCTGTAAAAAGTCTCCAGATCGGGAGTCCTTCCCTAGCCAGCCTTTCAAGGTATCGAGACTTGTGTCTCCTTGGCTCCACTCCCCCAGATTCTCCCTGGTGCCAACGGAGCCTTCAGAGATGAGGCTTTCATCCATATCTTCTCAGCGATCAGCCAGATCTGAGTTGGTCACTTTCTTGCACTCGACTCGGAATCTCTCTGAAATGGATATGGACAGGATGATGAGGAGATCTATTTGTACACATATCCAGATGGGAGTCTTGCCAGGTCCCTCTCCCTCCATGCCCTTCTTTTTCTCCTTCCCCGATATGGCCTGCAGTTTCAGGGTTTATGGATCTGAGGATCTTCAGAGCTGGGGATTCAGAGCTGATGGTTCCTCCAACCTCGACTCTGGCAATTACCTTGATTTCCTTGGATCCAACCAGTTTGGATCCGAGCAGTTCCCAGGGCTGAGGAAGGCGAGTTGGACCCGAGGGGATGGAGGTATCTTTGGCTCTGACTTTGTCGGATCCAAGCCGTTCCTTCAGAGCTCCGGTTTGCCTGGCCTCAGCCCCAATTCTCATGGTGGACATGGGGAGAGCTTTCTCCTTTTTGGGTGCTAAGGAGGTGCACTCTCCATTGGCGTTTGACATGGTGGAGAGGGTTCTCTCCCAAGAATTGAGACCCCAGCCTATTTCCTTGGATTCTGCCCAGACTCCCGCAGATTCGGTTATGACTCCCTTCAGCTTGTCTCAGGGACAGCCCGTGCTAGAGGAGCCCCAGGTGGTTCCCCTGGAGGAACCCCCATGGCTTATGAGCCCTCTTCAGAGAGTCCCACCGAAGAGGGTCCTCGTAAGCACACATGCAAAAGGAGGCACCTGGACTCCCCTGAGTCCTTGACAGATGACACTGATTTAGATGAAGGAGAAGATTCCCCCAGGTCACCTCCAGATGATGCCTCCTTTGGAGACATCATGGAGATCCTCCACCAGAGGGGAGGTTGGTCAGCCCCAAAAACCTTCTATGGATGAATCAGTGTTCCTGGAGACTTTTGGCATGGGCCCATCAACATCCTGTGTGTCCTCACCGGTGGACCCCTTGGTGGATCTTATCACCACACAGGCATGGAAGGAGCCAGACACCATACAGCCAATACCTAAATGCCCAGTCAAGATCCTTTCTCCACCCTCAGACAGACAGGCCTGGTATAAGGGATCCCCCATGGATGCTATGGTGGTTGCAGCAGCCACCAAGAGGGAACTGGCTCAGGAAATTTCCTCGGTCCACCCTCCGGACAAGAAGTCCAAGATGGTGGATCAATTTGGGAAGTGAGTATATTCTTCAGCGTTGTTTTCCATCCGAGCACTGAACTATTTGGCACATGTTATATGACTGCAGGGAGACCTAGTCATGGAGTTAGCTGAGTCACCCCCAGCATCTTTTTCGCAGGAGGACAAGCGTCTGTTCTCTGCAAAAATGTCGACTCTGAAGTCAGTATCAAACATGTCCATGCACCTCCTTTCCCATGATATGGAAGGAGGCACTATGGCAGCTGGGATTGGCATAGCTATGAGGTGAAAAGCTTGGCTCAGACTGTGTCAATTTGCGGACACCTTCAAGGTGTCTTTCACGAATGCTCCCTTCAATGGTTCCTCACTTTTTGGGAAGACTGTACGTGACACCCTTGTCCAGAGTGAAAAAGACAAGAATACCTTGTTTGCCATTGGAATCCACTTCTCTAGTCCTCAAAGATCCTTTTCCAGGAATCAGAGAGGGCAAAAGAAAATGTGGTTCTGGAAATCACAGTTTCCTCGGGACTCTCAGGACAACTCATTACCTAGAGGCAGAGGGGGACATGACAGATGGCATCCCAGAGGCAAAGGGGGTCCGAGGAAATTTGGGTCTAGGGACCCCTTCTCAGACAGGCCCATGCTGCAGCTCTGAAGGGTTGCTGGACTGTCCTACTCTGGAGGCAGTTGGGGGAAGATTATCATTGCACCCAATGGTGTGGGAGTCCATATCTGCAGATTGTTGGGTGCTTCATATAATATCCAGAGGCTACACCATCCCATTTATTGCCCCTCCTATCCACCCAAAGTATCTCCCAGATGTCCAACCCACTCAAAGGGAGATGGCAACACTAGAGATTTCCAAGCTGCTTCACAAATGAGCCATCGAACCGGTCCCCCCCAATCAGTCTGGGTTAGGTGCTTACTACAGGTTCTTTTTAGTGCCAAAAAAGACGTGGGACCTCAGACCCACTTTGGACCTGTCATCCTTAAACCTGGCTGTCACCAAACAGAAATTCCGGATGGTCACTTTGCAGTCCAGAGTTTTCATATCTGCCATCAGCTGACTGTAATTCAAATGACCTAGTTTATCTTGCATTAAGTAATGGCTGTTGTTTGTTCTATGTAGGTAAAACGAATAGGTGCCTACGAGAGCGCATTCGTGACCATTTATTCTGTGCAGGTAGGGCCATGAGCTACAGTGCACTGGCAAAACACATGAAAAACACAGGCATGGAACATTCTTTTAGGTGTGTAGCACTAGAATTAATTTATGATAACATCAATAAAGGAGACCTTGTGAACAGAACTTATCAGGCAGAACTTAAGTGGATTTTTTTACTACAAGCACACTATTACCCTGTGTTGAATGACAGCATATATATATATACAACCCACTCTAAGAGCAAGACCTTTGAAAAAGAAGTAAGCTGTATGTATATTTACCTGCTACGTCAATTTTACCAGATATATTTTATTTTTTATTTAGTATCTATGCATTTTTAATATATATATATATATATATATATATATATATATATATATATATATATGTTCTCTGAGATATTTAAACTCAAATCTATCTTGATTTTGCATACCATATATGGTTTTATGTGATATAGAGTGTTTGTAGCTTTAAACATATACTTGTGTAGTTACTATGGCAGCAAATAACACTGGATGCACTTTGTTCCGATTTACTGATTGTTACTGCTTTTGCACTTTTAAGTTTGTAGTTTTGAAATGCATTTTAGATCTGATGAAGCTTACTTCGAAAGCACTTATCTGCATTTTATTCTGTCATTAAAATTCATGTTTTACATCTGCTGAGGACTACTTGGAGAAGAATTTGTTTGTTTATTATCACTTGTTGCACTCCAGTGGTTTACTTTCTTCAAGCATCGCCCTCCTGTTTTTTTGTTTTATTCTGCTGTTTTGCTGCCTGAGAAGGACATAGCTGATGGTGATATTGAAATAGAACTGGGCTTTACTCCACACGAACAACGGAGAGATAAGCTAACACTTTTGTCTACTTTTCTGAGGGATGATGTTAATCCACTACTTATAGGTGAAACCATCAGAAGGAATATGGGCAATGAAGAAAAAGTAAGTGAAACCAAACTCTTACGTGAACATTTGAGAACTGTAGAAAATTACCTGTATAAGTTAAAACGTTTACAATGTCAATGGTTTCACTTAGAAGCCTGTTGTAAATATAAAATCATTCCTCGTGGGCTAAGAGTTTTTTTGATGCTCACATATGGAGAACAATACCCTCAACTGCTTGCTCAATGGCAAAAAATTAACATTGACAAAAGTTTTCGTACATGCACCTTCTTATTGATTATTTCCTACCCCTTGAAAAGGAATTAGTGACTAATATTCAGCATCAACAGGAAAAAGCTTATAACAAGTACCCTGTTGATTCTGTTGATGTACTACTAAGTGAAATAATAGACCATGTATGCATTTATGAATGGAAGCTTCTTGCACAAAAGACAAAGCCTTCCAGAGATTTAAATGACTTTGCTAACAATTTTGTGCTTACGTGGCTGAAAACACAACAGGGAAGAAGTTCCACTAATAACTTAAATACTGAGCAAGTTAATACAATTAGTAACACTGAAGCAAGGCAATTAGTACCCTTGCCGATGATGATGCAGACATCCTCAACAGTAGAAACGCCCATTTTGGCAGCTGATACCATTACTGTGGAGCAGCGCTCAGTATAGGGAATAAACATTGAACCTGAAGCTATGGTGACACCCACAGTCCCACAGCAGCAAACAACAACTGCAAATACTTCTTTCCAACCAGCAGTACAGTCATTTTCTAATTTCCTGCTCCCTTTTTGACCGAACAGGAAGCGATCCATCGAAGGAACCGACTACAGGCAAAGCAGCAAATGGATGGCACAAACCCAAGAAGGAACCACAAATACTCTAACCAGTATGTGGAAACAGGTGACTTAAAGTCAAATTTAGTTTGGAACATTTCAGCAACAGCACGTTCTCCTGCAGAAGGGGAAGTGTTGAATAAAGGTTTATCTTTTATTCCTATTGTTAAATAAAATCAAAAAATTCAATACACAGGAGGTTCAGATTCAAATGTTTACTAGTGTACACCAGGAGGCAAAAAATCATACAAGTACAGAACTTTGTCTGACATGAAACAGGAAGCACACAATTTTATATAGGTTTAACATTTAGCTATGCCCACCTTTCTGACGTGATATGTCACAGGGCATCTACAGAACATACTAACATGTTTTAATACCAAGAAATTACTTTAATCAGTATTAGAGCAGGGACACATCCAGTGGCAAATTCTGAGTGAGTTTTGTTTAAACGAATCACCTGCTACATCACTTTAGCTTACAATTCTACATTCATTAAGTTTGCTGATGCTGTACATTTAAAAAAACTTTTCCTTTAGATACAATACGGCCTTGCTATCCAGCTGGTCAGTCATAATGTCTTTCTGTAAAGTTATTTATTCAAGGTTTCATATCAGTTCGAATACAATAGCAGCTTCAGTCTTTTAATGCATGTCTTTGTTCTGTTACACTTTCTCACACAGCTGCGTGATATCTAAGTAACACATATACAAGGCCATCTCATTCTTACAGGAAGAGCAGAAGATTTCATTATTTCACACATTTAATTTCCTGACCCAGCAGATAATCACTTGTGAAAAGCATAAACATTAAAACTTGCTAAGCTAGCATTCTGTCAAGGTCAGGGATCAGCTTTTGCTTCAAGCCACACTGCAGTTTCAAAACTACTTCACATTTAGACATGAATTAATTTTACTACTATATGATTAATAGAATAAAATGCATTATATACTACTTTACTTTTAAACTAGCATTTCTCATGTATTCAAATACACATTTTTCTAACATTTCCCCCCATTAATACTTTTTATTCTATTTTGAAGTATGGATAGTGTCATTTCATCTCCTAGCCTTTTCCGCTCAGGATTTTGAGCTAGGTGAGTCATTTAATCTATACTTCAGAGAAAGCGTCATCTGAAATCAATCTTTCAATTTCAATATCTTGATAGAAAGTTTCTGTAACAGATACATCAACAAAATCTTTGATTAATCTTTTCATGCAGGGAATTCCACAGCAAACACATGCCCCTATTAGGAGTATACCCACACAAATGGCAATCAGAATATTCATTAAGATGGAACCCCACCCCCCAAATAGATTCTGGAAAAAGTCCGTCAGTGGGTTTGGGCCTGGTTCAGTCATGGCTGATACTTGCTGAATTACCTCTAGGTGGTTATTTATCTTATGGCGATTGTCAGGGATAAAAGCACAGCATTCTTCTTTGATAAGCGCGCACGTACCACCTCTTGCCGCTAGGGTGAAGTCAAGAGCCATCCAATTTTGTAGCACAACAGTTCTTATTGCATTCAGTTCATCAGTCACCAATTCTAGGGCGGAAAAAGTTGCATTACTCATTATTTCGAGAAGTTTCGACAACTTCCTCAGCTCCCAGATCGACTTGACTGCTCCATAAGCTGGGAGTATTCCTGCCCAGGATATAACACTGTCACTCCAGTCCATATGAGTCAATTCGCTTTTGTCTTTTACTGAATTATGGTCTTTCCAACCAGCTTCGATCTTCCCAACTGGATTCACAGGTTTCTTAACTGGACCTTCGGATTTTCGAGCTGTTTCTCTTACATTTCGTATCTTACCCAAAGGTAATTCTGCAGTATGTCTTATTGCCGGAACCAAGTAACCCAAAAAACAACTGCCGGACCAATTCTCAGGTAACCATTTATATGCCTTTTTCCCACAAATAAAATAACAGTTTTCTACTTTAGTACTAATACGCATTAGCCCTGCATGAAACATTTTCTGATCTATAACTGATAATTGTTTAAACAAAACTGGATTTTTTTGAATGTCACTCATAGTTGTTTTCAATGAGTTTAAATACGAGTCATAATTAGTATTGCAAAAAGTATTGCCATTATTATTCTTAATATAACATCGGTAAGATATGGTTATATTGCAATTGCTACAGCCCACCTGGAGAGTGTCATTTTTGTAGAAACATACAACTCCTTTTTGTGTGACAGGTAAAAATAAAGCTATTTTGTCCTGTGATCTCACAGTTCCTGTGTTGAAAAGTAAATTCTCCCAAGTCTCATTTATCCCCAAAGGGACAGCGGACATTACCAGTCCTCCATATGCTGTTGGTATAGCTGTACAAACCCAGCAATTTGAAATGTTCATAGTCTCTGCATATACACGTTTCATGGCCAGGTATGTGTTAAAATTTGGATGCCAGTCTATAGACATTTCATCATGCCTTCCCACTTTCACTTGTGTGGTTGTGTGTAGGATAAACCACAGCAAGAGGAAAATTGTCACAATTACAGTTAATAAATGTATACACAACAAAATGATTATGCAACATCTCTGGGGTTGATCTAAACTTCTGTTCGCTTTGTTTTTGGCCATCTCGGTCTGGTTGTGTATCAGTCACAAAGTTTTTATCAAGTTGAAAGTTCTTTACCGGTTTACAATGCGTTAAATGAACCCAGGACATCCTCTCGGCCACTCTAACTGCAGTAGGCGTTGCCAACAAAACCTGGTATGGACCTTCCCACTTTGGACTCGCCCTGTTTTTCCTTTTCGTCACTTTCAGCCACACCCAACTTCCAGGGCCCACGACTGTTTCCACCGGTCTGGTCTGTTCCTTATCTGAAAGAGAGTTAAACTGCAAAACAGACTTATTCATTAACAATTTCTTCATATACTCTGCTAACGAACTGTCAGCCTCCTGCTCTGCAGGCATGAGAGCTTTCCACTGAGGCACATAATATGCTCTCCCAAAAATCATAGGTTCATAGGTTCATAGGTTCATACTAGGCTATCTGCCCAAGGGCATTTATAAGCCTAGCCCATAGTTATGTGGCTTTTGCCACCCCTTTAGTTTCAATAAAACTATGCCTATTATTTTGCTGTGCCTCTGTCAAGCAGCAACACTGAAGTAATCCCTGGGGTATATCTGTGATCTCCCATCCATTGGTCAAAATTCCTCTTGAACAAGGCCAGTGAGGTGCTCTGCCTCACATGTACCGGGATTTTGTTCCACAGCATAGGGAGTCTCTGGGTGATGAATCTGTCCCTCCAGCACATTCTATTAATAACCGTGTCAAGGTTTAAGTCTCCCGCCCTTGTGGTTCTGAGGGATCTAGATTTTTTGAGGTGAAGCATATTCATCAAATCTGGGTTTGACATGGCCTTATATGTCAGGCACAGGTCACCTCTGAGCAAGCGGTATGAGACTGAATAGAGCTGGAGTTCTTTCATTCGGGCAGCATAAGACATATTTTTGAGACCCTTTATCCTTTTGGTGAGGAACTTTTGGGGCCTTTCCAGCTGCTGCAGGTGTCAGGTTAGATACATTCCGAATGGGGCATTGTACTCAATCATAGGTCTAATGAGTGATGAGTACAGGGGGACGATGACCTCCCTTGATCTAGATGTGAATCCCTTCATGATCAGGTGGGCAATGTAGAAGGTTTTCCTAACTACTTTAGCAACATGAGTGTCAAACAAAAGGCTACTGTCAACCTGGGTCCCCAGATCCCTGATGACTTCTTCTGTGCTCAGTGGATTGCCACCTATATGGTAGCTAGGGGTAACCTTGTTTTTCCTGAAGGGTATGACTATGCATTTCTTGGCGTTTAACTTTAGGCCATGGCTCTGGCACCAGTTATCCATCTCTGTGAGGCCCTTCTGAAGGATATCTGTGTCAGATGTGTTTTCGACTATGGCGCCCAGTTTGCAGTCATCTGCAAACTTTGTCAGCCATAACCCTCCTGTGTTTGCTTGTACTTCAGAAAAGTAGATGCCAAACAAGAGTGGACCCAGGACTGAACCCTGTGGGACACCACTTGTGACAGGCTTTGAGTCTGACATGGCTCCAGCAACTCTGACCCTGTGGGTTCTGTCACTTAGCCAGTTTGCAACCCATCTTGTGATGTATGGGTTTACATTCAAGCTGATGAGTTTTTCAATGATACCTGAGTGGGGTATTGTGTCGAAGGCCTTTGCCAGGTCGAGGTAGGCTGTATGGACTGCCTTTCCCTCATCAATGGCCTTGGTGACTGTCTCAAAAAAGTCAACCAAGTTTAAAAGGCATGATTTGCCTTTGACAAAGCCAAACTGGGTTGGATCCAAAGTCTGCAAGTTCCCTATGTCTTTATTTATGAGTTCCATTATGATCCTCTCCATGGCTTTGCAGATAAGGCTTGTCAAGCTAATGGGACAGTAATTTCCAGGGTCGGTGGAGGCACCGCCCTTGTGAAGTGGGACCACAGTCGCCGTGTGCCACTCCTTGGGTACGTATCCTGAGGTGAGGCTAAGATTAAACAGCTGTCCTAACTGCAGGTTTAATTCCTCATTGAGTTCGTGGAGCACACAGCCGGGGACACCATCCGGTCCCATGGATGCTGTGTTTTTTGCCTTGGAGAGAGCAGTTCTCACCTGGACGTTGGAGATGTTTGGGGGGCTACAATCCTTTGGTATAGATATCTCTCCTTTTGGGGGGGAGGGGGGGGAGTTTGCACTGAACCTGTCAGCCAGTATGTTGGCAATGTGTGTAGGTTCAGTAATCTTCACATCATTTTGAACTAATTCTGAGCATATCTGGGAGTTTCCTCCTAGGTTTCTAACATAGCTAAAGAAGGCCTTATGATTGTCTTTTGAGTCCTTGGCGATTTGTCTCTTAAAATTTTCCTTGGATGATTTTATGAGAGCTCTTCATTTTTTACTTATAATGATCAAAGGTGTCTTACCTTTCAAGGATTTTGCTCTATCTTGTAGTAGCTTCCTCCTTTTGTTGTAGAGCTTGTTTATGGCTGGGGTCCACCAGACTGGAAGCTTGCCTTTGGTACAAAGAGTCTTAGTTTTGTTTGGGATTGCCTGATCCATGCAGTCCTGTAGGTGCTGGTAGAAGGCATTTGTAAGTGATTCAGCGGTTTGAGTAATGTTTACCACTGGCTCAGGGGCCTTAAAGGAGACCACACTAGTTTCTAGAAGTGTGAAGTCGGCTTTTGAGAAGTTTTTCACTGTGGTCTTTTTTATTTCAGGTGGGGACGGGATGAGGACCTCCAGCGAGATTAGTTTATGATCTGATCTCACCAGTGAGGGGTATACTTCCGGTGTTGAACATTGTGATCCCATGTTCGTGATGATGAGATCAAGTATGTTTTCTCCTCTTGTGGGGATGGTGACTAGTTGTTCCATGGAATTTGAGTTTATGAACTCCAGGAACCTTTGGGCTAGAGTGTTTGGGCTTGAGTAGTCATTTCAAAGAGAGTCAAACCCTTTGCATTTGGAACCGTTCTCATACTCGACAGTGCTAAAGGCAGACAGTATATCCAATTCTTTTGGGTCTCTTCTACTAGCTTCCTTAACTTGTTCTTTAGGGTACCATTGTACCTTTCCACCAGTCCTGCTGACTGTGGGTGGTAAGCACAATGGTTCTTCAAGGAGATACCAAAAAATCTCCCAAGCTGGTGAATCGTCTGATTCACAAAATGTGTGCCATTGTCACTATAAATCCTCTCCGGAATGCCAAATCTAGGGATTACTTCTTTTATCAGGGCTTTCGCCACTGTTGCTGCATCTGGGTTTTTAGTTGGAAAAGCTTCTACCCATTTAGAAAACATGTCTATAATAACTAAACAAAACTTTTTCCCTTCACATTTATTCAATTCTATGAAATCCATACAAATAGTATGGAACGGGTATGGTGGTATAGGAAAACTTCCTTGCTTGGTTTTAAATGCTCCTTGTGCATGATGCTTGTTACAAGTATGACAAGCTGTACAAAATTTTTTTGTGTAGTTTATGTATCCATATGTTTGGAATATTTGATTTACCAACTGTACTATCCCCCCTGTTGAGACATGGCACTGCCCATGGCTCAACAAAGCTGCATATCTAAATAAATTAGACGGCAATATCGGTTTTCTTTCTTTGGAAATGTACAGTCCATTCTCAAGAATTGCACCTCATTTTACCCATTTTTGTTTTTCTGCTTTTGTAGTAAGCGTCTGCATTGTTTTTAACATGTCTAAATCTAAAATCTCAGAGGGTTGTAATTCCTCATTTAAAAGTAAAGTTTCTGAGTCTGAGGCTGCTTGCTTTGCAGCTGCATCAGCTCGTGCATTGCCTTTCGAAATCTTATCCTGATGTTTTGTATGAGCTACACATTTACAAATAGCTACTTTGGTAGGTAACTGAATAGATTCTAATAACTCCAAAATAAATTGCGCATGATTAATAGGTTTTCCACTGGATGTTATCATTCCTCTATTTTTCCATTGTTGTGCAAATACATGTACTGTAGAAAAAGCATACTGACTGTCAGTATATATGTTTACACAGTTGTTTTTTGCTAAAGTACATGCTCTTGTCAAAGCTATCAATTCAGCTGCTTGTGCAGATAAGTTGTGTGGTAAGGATTGAGCTTCTAAAATTTCAGTGTCTGTAACCACTGCATATCCCACCAGATTCTTCCCTGTAGGACCCCTTCTGCATGAGCCATCCATGTAATATGTCACCTCGGCATTATCCAAGGGCATATCTGTACGATCTTGTCTAGGTAAAGGTAACTGTTCAATTTCCTGCAGGCAGCTGTGTGGTGTGCCCTCCGCAGGAGTTGGAAGTAATGCTGATGGATTCAATGTCGTACATCATTCAATTGTCATATGAGGTTGGCTTAGCAGTATAGTCATACATGAAAGATGTCTAGCAGGAGAAAGGTATGCCATTTTCTCTTGCAGTAAAATTATTGCAACTGCATGAGGCACTCTCAATGTGAGAGGGTGGAATAACACCACTGAGGCCGAAGCCTGCACTGCCCGTGCGGCTGCAACTACTGCTTGTACACAGTGAGGCAAAGATCACGCCACTGGGTCTAACTGTGATGAATAGTAGGCTATGGGGCGTTGCTTGTCCCCATGTTGTTGCGTCAGTATTGACGTCATATATCCTTGCTTACAATCTATGGTCTGAAAGAACCGTTTGTGATAATTTGGAAGTCCTAAAACTAATGAAGAAGCTATCAACTGCTTCAACCTGCAGAAAGCCATTTCTGCTTCAGTTGTCCATTGTAAAATATCTTGTACTGCCATTGGTGTCTTATATATCAAATAAGTCAGTGGAGCAGATTCCAAAGCATAATTTGGTATCCAGCTCTGACAAAAGTGAGTTGTACCTAAGAAAGACATCATTTCTTTCTTGGTTGCTGGCTTGGGTGCTTGCAAAATCGCTGTTTTTCTTTCCTCGTCTAGTATTCTACCTTCATTGGATATTACATGTCCTAGGTATCTAACTTGTTTTCTCCAAAGTTGTAACTTACTTTTGTTTACTTTGTGTCCTTGTGTTGCTAAAAATTTCAATAATGCTACTGTATCCTCTCTGCACTGTTGCTGGGTGGGGGCTGCTAGCAAGATGTCATCTACATAAAGTAGAATTTGACTACATCCCGGTGGGGTAAATCCTGCCAGGTTGCTAGCCATTTCTTGTGCAAAAATTGTTGGGCTCTCACAATATCCCTGTGGTAGTCGAGTATATGTATACCTTTTACCCTGAAATGTAAATGCAAACCAATATTGACTAACAGGATGTATAGGTATTGAAAAGAAAGCATTGATAATATCTACCACAGAGAAATACTTCTGTTGCGGTTCTAAATCATTTAACAAAGTATGTGGGTCTGGCACAGAGGGTGCTCTAGGTATTACTGCATTATTTACAGCTTGTAAATCTTGTACCATCCACCATTCCCCATTTGCTTTTTTAACAGGAAATAGGGGTGTATTACATGGTGAATCAGGAGATTCTACCAGTACTCCTTCTTTGAGTAATGCTGCTATTATAGGCTTAATTCCTATTTCTGCATCCTTTCTCAAAGGGTATTGTCTTTTCTGTGGTCTAAAAGCTGACTTTGGGGTTATTGTAACTGGTCCTGCTGTTCAAATAAGTCCTACATCTGACTTGCCTGTTGACCAGAGAGTTGTTGGTATTTCACATAAGGTCTTTTCTTCTTCTTCTAATAAAAATGCTAATCAGCTGTCCTCACTAGATTGCAAGTGTACAGCTGGATGCGTCTGTGTCAACCAATTCAGTTTTTGTTTATGTATCCCTTGTTCTGATAGTTCTAAATCAGTCTGTTTCTCCCATCTTGTTACTTTTTCTCCTAAATCTGCCCATTTAACACTTTTGTTCTTTGTCAAGCTGACATGTGGCAACCGATTTGATCTATACAATGCAAGGAATTCTTGAGTTAATAAACAGCTAACTACACTGTTCCCCTCAGCATCCCAGTACAAAGTACGCAAAACCAATCTAGTTGCACAATTTCTAAACAGATCTTGCTCATACTCTCTGTCAGGTCCTGGTGTGGTACAGTAGTATAGAGTACAGTGTAACAAATGCTATCGATCAGTGTCAAGCGAGGGGGCTTTACTGATGGCTACGTTCATCAGCTCCTTGGTCACTGCCCCTGGACCAGTCATGACTAGGTCCTGGCTGTACCAATAAAAGGTTTCACCCTCCGATCACACTACAAAGGCATCCATTTGTCTCTGTGCCTCCATACCTTGTACAGTTGGAACTACTGCTATGCCAAATATCTGCATAAGGTCCCTGCCCAATAGGTTTACTGGACACTTTGCAGAAACAACTATTTTACTTCTCTGGGTCATACCTCAAACAGGGTCAGTTATTGCTATATCATGGGAAAGTGGTTCCTTGTATAGCTGTCCATTTTTGGCTTTTACTAGTATATAATCAGGTGATTCTGAATGTTCTGGTAACTTGGAGGGGTGTATCAAAGTCCGTGACGCTCCTGAGTCACACAGGAATTTGACTTCCCTTCCCTCCACCAGAAGTGTAACTTCCGGTTTCGTATCTGCCAAGTAGAGCTCTAAACTCAATAATGCTAAGTCCAAAATTTCACTTTCTTCATCCTCCATATCTATTTGCACTTCCTCTACTCCTTCTATCACATTTACATTTGCTTTCTGTTTATTAACTTTTCCTGATGATTTCTGACTTTCACTTGATGTATCCTCACTATCATATAGTCAGTCCTCATCTCCTTTATCTTCTATAATTACCTTCTTGTTTTGCCTACAATCCCTTGCTAGATACCCTTTTTTCCCGCATTTGAAGCATTCACCTCTCTTTTTCCTCTCTTCAAAATCTTCTGATCGTTTATCAGACTGTTTGCTTCCCTGGGCATTCTTTATCTTGCCCTTTTTTCCTGACTGTAATACAAATACTTCAGCTCTGTCTTCAGCAGTGAAGACTTGCGCCTTCTTTTTCTTTTTACTATTAAAATGTCTCTCAGCATGTCTAGCGTATTCGAGTAAGGCTTGTAGCCTCCCTGTTCAATGATCTATCATATGCTTCGTAATGAAGCTACTAATAGGTGCAATGCAACCTTTCAAAAATGCATTTTTTAATTGTTGTTCATACGGGGAATCATTCGTTTGGTTCTCAGGAACCGACATACTGCTATGATTATTAAAACATTCTAATAATCTAGCATAATATCCATCTATTGTCTCATTTTCCTGTTGTATGCATTGATTAATGCAAGTCCAGTCTGCTCTAGGTTTCCATTTCTCAGAGATTCGGTCTGTCAGACCTTTCACTCTGTTGTCTAACTCTGCGTCACTATGTGGGAGTGGTCTGAGCTCTGCATTACGAGGATTCCAGGTGCCACAAATCATGTGCCAATCTGGACCTATAATTTGTCTTACTACTTTTTCTACTTCTTCCCCATTCAAGTGGTAACTTAACCTCATGCCTTGTAAATCTTCTAAAAATTTCGTAAAATTAACTTTCGGATGGGGGATTCCCTCAGTAGCCTTCCAGATGTCTTCCGGTGTCCATGGTCTATATACTAAGAGTGTTGGATCCTGCCCTTCCTGTCCTGCCTGAGGATTTGGAACCTCTATAAGTGGGCATATTTCTTCCTCACTCTCATCCTGTAGATTCCTCTCTGTTTGGTATGATTTTGTGTCCCTATGTGTTTTACGTGTCGGGACCTAGTCTCAATAGGATCTCTAACAAATAGTTGTGGTTTCGTTGAAACTTCAGGATAACGCGGAGGCGGACCAGCCTGTCCACTCGCTTCATATCCTGAAAAGGGTAAGGGAGGAGGAGGGGGAGCTGTCGCTATTACCAAGTTATTATCCTCTTTGTCTAAAAATAATGTTTTTGAATTTTTAAGCTTCTGTTCCCTACGATTTGCTTCCTCAATCCACCTGTGTGCTTGAGGAATGCCTAGTTGGCGTTGCTTTTTTGCCTGACCTCTTGCATCAGATTTAAGCTGTTTAAGGAGTTTAGCTAGTGAAGGTTTATCTAGTTTACCATCAAATTCATACTTATTAACCCATTTCGTATAATACCTAACGTTATCAGAACGCTGTAATTGCATGTATTTTGCATCTTCGGTTAGGGGCAGATCTCGCAAGGTTTTAGTGCACTGATTACCCATGTCAAAGAAAATGTTACGTAACCCTTTTTTATCACGTGATATTATGTTCTTAGTTCCTGTTTACAGTTTATCTAGAATAACTGTCTACCTTATTCTGTTACCCTGATCTATGACCAAATATACAGTACTTCCTTTTGTCCCTGATCTGCAGAACAAATCTTGACAACAATATACTGTAACCTAGTCCCTGATCTTAAAACAGAAAAAAGGCAAATTCTTCCTACCTGAGCCTCCTGGTTTTGAAAAACGTTCAAATTCCGCTCTTCAGCCACAGATCAGAAAGTGGCCAGCCTCTTTACACACGACAATTCAGTAGGAGGTCTTTTCACTCAAGAAGAACCATTTCGGTAACTTCTCCTGCGCAGTATTCGACCACCGATACGCTCTGATCTGCAGCTTACCAAGGGAATTCCGTCTCAAAAGGACCAAACTGTTAAATAAAATCAAAAAATTCAATACACAGGAGGTTCAGATTCAGAGGTTTACTAGTGTACACCAGGAGACAAGAAAACCATACAAGTACAGAATTTTGTCTGACATGAAACAGGAAGCACACAATTTTATATAGGTTTAACATTTAGCTATGCCCACCTTTCTGACATGATATGTCACAGGGCATCTACATCACTTTAGCTTACAATTCTACATTCATTAAGTTTGCTGATGCTGTACATTTAAAAAAAAAACTTTTCCTTTAGATACAATACGGCCTTGCTATCCAGCTGGTCAGTCATAATGTCTTTCTGTAAAGTTATTTATTCAAGGTTTCATATCAGTTCGAATACAATAGCAGCTTCAGCCTTTTAATGCATGTCTTTGTTCTGTTACACTTTCTCACACAGCTGCGTGATATCTAAGTAACACATATACAAGGCCATCTCATTCTTACAGGAAGAGCAAAAGATTTCATTATTTCACACATTTAATTTCCTGACCCAGCAGATAATCACTTGTGAAAAGCATAAACATTAAAACTTGCTAAGCTAGCATTCTGTCAGGGTCAGGGATCAGCTTTTGCTTCAAGCCACACTGCAGTTTCAAAACTACTTCACATTTAGACATGAATTAATTTTACTACTATATGATTAATAGAATAAAATGCATTATATACTACTTTGCTTTTAAACTAGCATTTCTCATGTATTCAAATACACATTTTTCTAACACCTGCACAGCCTGGTAATATAGTAGACACATTAACTGAACTAAGGACATTTACTAGAAATGTATCTTTAAAGTTATTGTATGGTAACTCTGAAGTTAGTGGCAGTCGTTTTATGTTTAGAAAATCAAGCAGTTTTACACCTCCTCAGCATCCAGTTTTGAATATATTTGTTAAACAATGTGAGAATGACATTTATACACTGTTAAATAATTCTAATAGACAGAAAGGTTTTATAAATTTATCTAAACGAGAAGAACAGGTACTTTAGGACCTAGAACACAAGGACAGTATTGTCATTAGGCCAGCCGACAAGGGTGGCTTAATTGTGATAATGGACAGAGTCCATTATTTTAGAAGTATGTTAGCCATGTTGTCTGATGTTAATGTGTTTAAATGAATTGAATATACTGAGGTAGTAAGGATGCAAGATGAGATTATTATAACATTAAGGGATTGTTTTCTGAGCAATACACTTGACAAGGTCTTGCTTAGTTATTTCATCGAAGAATATCCCAGGGTACCAGCCCTAAATGGACTGCCTAAGGTTCACAAGGATCCCTTGAACCCCCCTTTTCGACCCATAGTGGCTGGAGCAGGGTGGGCAAACGAGTCCCTCTCTATTTGCCCTGATAAACAATTGAAACCAGTTCTTGACATGTGCACTTCAGTGTTAATAGATAGTAAACATTTTTTACAAGAATTTTATAACTTTGTTGATGAAAAAATGGATCATGTACCAGGTTATTTTGTCACCTTAGATGTGAATTCCCTTTTCACATGCATGCCAAACATGGAGGGAATACAGATGGTCAAGCAAGTACTCCTGAAGAGTGGTATGTATGATGAAACACACATAGATTTTCTATGTTTATTATTGGCGATGGTTCTTGAGTTCAACGTATTCACATTTGATGACCATTATTACCTTCAGACTTCTGGCGTGGCCATGGGCACCTCGTTTGATCATGGCTACGCCAATTTAGTCATGATAGCTTGGGAAGAGGACATTATGCATAAATTTGATTTACATCAGAAAAATGCATTATTTTACAGTCGTTTTGTCGATGACCTCTTCCTTTTTTGGAAGGGTTCTCCCACTGAGTTACAACAGTATGTTTCTATGTTGAACTCAAGCACCGCATTCCTTAAATGTTCTTATATATTTTCTAATACATCCATTAATTTCTTAGATAACACACTGCATATGAATGCAGATGGTACTTTCTCTACTCAGTTATACAGGAAAGAATGTTATAGGCCCACTTATGTACATCAAAAGAGTATGCATCCATGACATATTTTTAAAAACACACTAAAAGGCCAAGGCCTGCATACTAGCCATTTTCACAATAGGAGTGAGGACTTTGAGAGAGGGCTCTTGAAAATGAAGACTAATTTCTATTTCTTCTTCTTCTCCTTTCAGCTTTTCCTGGTTAGAGGTCACCACAGCGGATCACCTGTCCGCTCATGATTGGCAGTGGAGTATTTTTTATGGTGTCGAGTTGCCAGTCCGGCGCCCAACCTTCCATGGAAGACACACACACCCACACACTCACACTTAGGGCCAGTTTAGAGTGTCCAATTGTTAGGAAAATGTATAACTGCAATGCAATATGTAGGCTTAGTGTATTAAAATGTACAACTGCAATATGCAGGTTTAGTGTATTAAGGGTTAAAAGGAGTTAATACATTTATTCTGCTTATTCTGTGTGAAAATATGCAGCTGCTAGAAGCTCTGAAAAGAGAACAATGGATGCCTGTAAATCCACCATGGTCAGCAGAAAGTGTATTGAGGCCAGGACTGTACCTTGAATGTATCAGATCAGAACTAGAGAATGAATTGTGAGAAACTAAGGGAAGCTGAAACAAACTCAAGGCCAGGTTATTTTTCTCAAAAAACATGTTTTTGCAAGACAGCAATTATTTGACCATGTCAGCAGCAACTCTGATAATAGCATCTTTCTGTGAACTTGTAGAAAACTGTATAAAAACTGTAGGCTGAGCTATGGAAAATCAGACAAACCTTGTACCTACATGCTTTGTCTCCTTGCTGCAAATAATAAAGGGTGCCTTGCTTGAACTTAACGTGCATTGATCTTTGTGTTTTCCTTTACAGATTGGTCCTTTGGACCAGAATCCCTCTCTTCACCTTGGATCAGACGGCCAGGTGGCTGAAACCGTACGGGGAAGAAACCAAATCGGTTCTTCTTATATGTAAAGTCCTCCGACTGAATTGTCGTCAAAAGAGGCCAGCCACTTTCTGATCTGTGATTGAAGGACGGGTTTTCTGTGACTCGGTGATCAATCACGTGGGCTCAGGTAAGGTGAATCTACTTTTTTTCTGTTTTAGGATCAGGGACTAGATGTGTATTGTTTTTTGTCAGATAGTATTTTTCTTACAGTCAGGGATAAGAAAGGTACTCTCTTGTCATAGATCAGGAGAAACAGAATAAGTAGACTTTAGGTAGTCATTCTAAAGAGACTATAACAAAATCCATGGTACACATTAAAACTAGAGAATCAAGGTGAAGTTACGTAACAATCAAAAGTAAGGGAAAATGGGTAATAACTGTGCAAAAATACCCCAAGACCCACCGTTAACGGAAGATGCAAAATATATGCAGTCACAGCACGCAGACAATGTCAGATACTTTTCAAAATGGGTTATTAAATATGAATTTGACAGAAAACTGGAAAGATCCTCACTCATCAAACTTATTAAACAACTTAAAACTGATTCTAAAGGTCAGGTAAAAAAAGCAACGACAGTTAGGAATTCCCCAGGCACACAGGTGGCTGGAGGAAGTAAACCCTAGGGACCAAAAGAACAAGGATTCAAAAACAATGTTTTTAGATAAGGAGGATAACAACCTAGTAATAGCAACAGCACCTCCACCTCCCCCTCCCTTACCAGAATATGGAGTGAGTAGACAGGTAGATCCACTTCCGCTATATTCTGTGGTCACTGAGGATAGGGACGCTATAAAACTAGCTAAAATAAGGGATCCCATTGAAACTTGGTCCTGAACAAAAGCAGGTAATCAAGCGTCATGGCAGAAATTTAAAAACACGCAACCTGCGGGAGAAGAAGAAGAAGAAATATGTCCACTCATAGAAGTACCGAACCCTCAGGCTGGGCAGGATAATCAGGATCCAACCATCTTAGTATACAGACCCTGGACTCCGGAAGATATCCCGAAAGCTACAGAAGGGATTCCCCATCTGAAAATTAATTTTAGAAAATTCTCAGACGATTTACAAGGAATGAGGCTAAGTTATCATTTAAACGGGGAAGAAATAGAAAGGGTAGTTCGACAAATTGTAGGGCCAGACTGGTACATGATTTGTGGCAATTGGAATCCTCATGATGCTGAACAAAACCCCCTTCCTCATAGCAGTGCAGATTTAGACGCTAGAGTAAAAGGACTTACAGACCGCATCTCTGAAAAATGGAAACCTAGGGCTGACTGGACGTGCATTAATCAATGCATCCAACAGGAGGGTGAGACAGTTGACCAATATTTCGCTAGGCTACTGGAATGTTTTAATAACCATTGTGGGATGCAGATCCCCGAAGGCCAAAAACAAGATTCCCCATATGAACAGCAGTTGAAAAATGCATTTTTGAAAGGCAGTAGTGCACCTATAAGCAGTTTCATTACAAGACATATGGTTGATCATCGAACTGGCAGGCTACAATCACTACTCGAATATGCTAGGCATGCTGAAAGGCATTTCAATAGCAAAAAAGAAAAAGAAGTCTCAAGTATTTTTTGTAGAGGATGGAGCGGAATTTTATGTAGTACACCCCGGAAAGAAGGACAGGAAAAATGCACAGGGAGGTAGGCAGTCTGATCAACAATCAGAAGACTTTGATGGACGCAAGAAAAGGGGTGAATGTTTCAAATGTTGTAAAAAGGGACATTTGGCATGGGATTGCAAGAAAAACAAGAAAGCAACTACGGAAGACAAGGAAGGTGAAGACTGACTATATGATAGTCAGGAATCATTAGAAGGGGCTAGTGCAAAAAGGACAAATGAGAATGTGAAAAGGGAAATAGAGGAAGTACAGGGAATTGATGACGGTGAAGTAGAAGATGAAGTACTAGACTTGGCTTTATTGAGCTTGGAGCTCTACTTAGCAGATACTAAACCAGAAGTTATACTTTCAGTGGAAGGCAGGGAAGTCAAATTTTTGTGCGACTCAGGGGCATCACAAACCCTGATATACCCCTCCAAATTGCCAGAAAACTCAGAATCATCTGACTACATATTAGTCAAAGCAGCTAATGGGCAGCTATATTGGAGCCCCTCTCCCGCAATATTACAATAACTGATCCTGTTTCGGGATTGACACAGAAAAGTAAGATTATAGTTTCTGCAAAGTGCCCAGTGAATCTCTTGGGCAGTGATCTCATGCACTTATTTGGTATAGCAGTAGTCCCAACCATGCAGGGAATGGAAGCACAGTGACAAACTGACACCTTTACGGTGCAATCGGGGGGTGAAATATTTTATTGGTATAGTCAGGACTTGGTCACAACTGGTCTGGGGACTGTGACCAAGGAGCTGATGAACGTAGCTATCAGTAAGCTTCCCTCCCTCGACATTGATAAACAACACCTGTTACATTGTACCCTATATTTTTGTAATACACCAGGACCCAATAAGGAATATGAAGAAAAATTATTTAAGAATCATACAAATAGATTGGTACTGCGGAACCTGTACTGGGACACAGAAGGGAATAGTGCAGTCAGCTGTTCGCTGCCTCAGGAATTTTTAACACTTTATAAATCTAATCGATTACCACATGTTAGCCTGACCAAGAATAAAAATATACAGTGGGCAGACCTAGGGAAGAAAGCCACAAAATGGGAGAAACAAACAGAACTGGAACTGTCAGGACAGGGAATACAAGTACAAAAATTGAATTGGGTAACACAGACCAACCCAGCTGTGCACCTGCATTCTCTCAAAGACAACTGATGGACACTCCTACTGAAGGAGGAAGAAAACGCCTTGCAAGATGTACCAGAGACTCTCTGGTCAACAGGGAAATCAGATGTAGAACTTATCCGTATGGCAGGCCCAGTTAATATCACACCGAAATCAGCATTTAGACTGCAGAAAAGACAATACCCCTTAAGGAAAGATGCAGAGGCATGGATAAAACCTATCATAGCAGCATTACTTAAGGGAGGGGTACTAGTGGAATCTCCCGATTCTCTGTGTAATGCACCTTTATTTCCAGTTAAAAAAGCCAATGGAGAATGGCGTATGGTCCAGGATTTGCAAGCTGTGAATGACGCAGTAATACCAAGGGCACCCATAGTGCCAGATCCACACACTCTGTAAAATGATTTAAAACCTCAACAAAAGTATTTCTCTGTGGTGGATATTAGTAACGCATTCTTTTCAATACTGATACACCCAGATAGCCAGTATTGGTTTGCATTCACATTTCAGGGAAAAAGATACACATATACGCGACTACCACAGGGATATTGTGAGAGCTCTATGATATTCTCACAGGAAATGTCAAGTAACTTGGCAAGGTTTAATCCAGTGAAGGGTAGTCAGATTTTACTTTATGTTGACATTTTGTTAGCGGCCCCCACCCATCAGGATTGCAGGGAAGATACAGTAGCACTTCTATGATTTTTAGCTGCTGAGGGACATAAAGTAAACAAAGACAAACTGTAGCCCTGGAAAAAAACAGATGAAGTACCTAAGATATGTGATATCCAAGGAATGTAGAACATTAGATGAGGACAGAAAAGTGGCAATCTTGCAGGCACCAAAGCCTACCACCAAGAAGGAAATGATGTCCTTCTTGGGAACGACTAATTTTTGTCGAAGCTGGATTCCAAACTATGCCTTGGAATCTGCACCCTTAACTGATCTTATATATAAGACACCCATGACAGCGCAGGATTTGTTACAATGGACATCAGAAGCAGAATCGGCTTTTTGTAAACTGAAACAATTAATAGCATCCTCTCTAGTTCTGGGATTACCAAATTATCATAAATGTTTTTTCCAGACTGTAGATTGCAAGCAGGGTTATATGACATCAGTACTAACACAACAACATGGGGATAAGCAATGTCCCATTGCTTACTATTCATCACAGCTGGACCCAGTGGCATGGTCACTACCCCACTGTGTCCAGGCAGTTGTTGCAGCTGCAATGGCGGTACAGGCATCAGCTTCAGTAGTTTTGTTCCACCCCCTCACTTTGAGGGTATCCCATGCAGTCGCAATTATCTTGTTGCAAAAAAAGGTGGCATTTCTTTCCCCTGCTAGGCATCTCTCCTGCATGACTATATTATTGAGCCAACCTCATATGACAATTGAACGATGCACAACTTTGAACCCTTCTACTCTGCTACCAACCCCTGCAGATGGCACACCACACTGCTGCTTGCAGGTAATTGAGCAAAAGACACTACCTAGAAAAGACCTCACAGATGTCCCCTTGGATAATGCTGAGGTGATATACTATGTGGATGGCTCATGCAAAAGGGGCCCTGCAGGACAGAACCTAGTAGGATATGCAGTAGTCTCTGATACTGAAGTTATAGAAGCGAAATCTTTACCGCACCATTTATCTGCACAGGCAGCAGAATTGATTGCCCTGACATGGGCATGTACTTTAGCAAAGGGTAAATGTGTAAACATTTTTTACTGATAGTACGCTTTCTCCACTGTACATGTGTTTGCACAACAGTGGAAAAACCGGGGAATGATAACATCTACTGCCAAACCTATAAATCATGCGCAGTTTATTTTAGATCTTTTAGAATCTATTCAGTTACCTCAGAAGGTGTCCATTTGCAAATGTGCAGCTCACACCAAGCAACAAGATAGGATTTCAAAAGGTAATGCAAGAGCTGATACAGCAGCCAAACAAGCAGCTACAGAGGTATTTCTTTTAAATGAGGAATTACAACCCTCTGAAATTTTGAATCTGGATATGTTAAAAACAATGCAGACACTTACTACACAAGCTGGAAAACAGCAATGGATAAAACGAGAAGCAGTCCTCGAAAAGGGGCTATACATCTCTAAGGAAGGGAAACCAGTACTACCCTCTAATTTGTTCCACTATGCGGCATTGTTGAGCCATGGGCAGTGCCATGTTTCAACAGGGGGGATGATACAGCTGGTGAACCAAGTGTTCACAACGCACAAATTTACAAACTATTCTAAAAAATTTTGTTTAATGTGTCAGATTTGTAACAAACACCATGCAAAGGGGGGTGATAAAGCCCAAGCAAGGGAGTTTTCCCACACCACCATATCCATTTCACACTATCTGTATGGATTTCATAGAATTGACCAAATGTGAGAATAAGAAGTATTGCCTTGTCATTACAGATATGTTTTCCAGATGGGTGGAAGCCTTTCCAACCCAAAACCCAGATGCAGCTACAGTGGCAAAACTACCTAGGTTCGGCATTCCGGAGAGAATCTATAGTGACAATGGTACACACTTTGTAAATCAAACCATACAGCAGCTGAGTAAGTTTTTTGGTATTTCTTTAAAAAATCATTGTGCATATCATCCGCAGTCTGCAGGGCTGGTTGAAAGACATAATGGTATACTGAAAAGCAAACTGAGGAAATTGATAGCTGAGACAGGGATAACCCGGCTGTACTGTTTACCCCTGGCACTGTTGAACATGAGAACCATCCCTACAGCAAAAGGACTGGCTCCTTTTGAGAAGCTGTATGGGAGGGCTTATTACACACCCCAGTGGAAACCTCTCATGTCATCAGACCAGGAAGATGATTTTACGTTAGCTGAATATATGAAAAAGTTGTTGAGTTCTAAACATCTGTTTCAGTTTAATTCTGTTTCAGGTCAAAAACAAACCGAAACATCAGAAGTGGCAGTGACGCCAGGAGACTGGGTGTGGATTAAAATCATGAAGCGAAAGAACTGGGCATCGCCAAAGTGGGAAGGTCCTTACCAGGTGCTTCTTTCAACACCTACTGCAGTCAAAATAGCAGAGCGAGCTTCGTGGCTACATCTGACGCACTGCAAGTTGGTGAAGAAGAACTTCAAGCTGGACAAAGACCTTACCTCTCCATCGGGACCCTAAGCACAAACGTCTGGCTACAAAGGGGGGGGGTCAGATCAATAGGAACTGATCCATCTCAAACCCAGTGAAGCAATCATCGGTGCTGGGATCCCATAGGGCAGAGAGTAAGATCACGTGTCCTGGGTGAAGATGACGGAAGCAAGAAAGATCCAAATGCATCTGTTGGGAAGAGCCAGAGAAAACAGGAATGTAGAACAACCATTTCTGCAGAAATATTGCATGACCATCCTGTTGACTGTATTAGTAATAATAATCTTTTTATTGTGGCCATTTCTCTTCTCAGCCACGCAAATAGAATGAAGTAAATGTGCAAAGTGGCACCCAAATTTCAGTACTTATCAGGCTATTAAGCACGCTTATGCAGACACCCTCAATATCTCCAATTGCTGGGTCTGGGCAGCTACTCCTACTGCACATGGAGGAATACCCTTAATACAGATTCCCTTAAATATGAATCAAACCTGGCAAGCACTACTGAAGGATGCAGTGAATGTGACATCGATTAAAACAGTGACCCTATTTTTACCCAAGGCAAAAAGAGGAACAGTATGCTTTCAAAACTACGGAAAAACAGAAATTGGAAATAGCACCTGTAATATGACAGTGATGCATCACTGTACCGGGAATTCCTGCATCACGACAAATGAAGGCCAGCAACTACAGGTTAGCAATAGCAATGACTTTACTGAAAGGAAGAAAACGGTTGATGAAAATCAAATCGTGTATAGTAAAATGTTCTGGGCTATGACCCAACAAAAGCCCAGTAACTATAAAATCGGCAAAATTTCAGTCACAATTCCTGACTGCTACTTCATGTGTGGTGATAGAGCATATAAATGGCTACCAGGCAACTGGTCTGGAAGCTGTTTTCTGGCATATCTGATTCCAGCAATATGACATGTATTGACACTACCCCAGGGGAAAATTCGAAATGTTCGAGAAATCAAGAAACCCGCTAATCCAGTGGGAATCAGAGAGGGTAAAAGAAGATGTGGTTCCAGAAATCACAGTTTCCTCAGGACACTCAGGACAACTCATTACCTAGAGGCAGAGGGGGACATGACAGATGCCATCCCAGAGGTAGAGGGGGTCCGAGGAAATTTGGGTCTAGGGAGCCCTTCTCAGACAGGCCCATGCTGCAGCCCTGAAGGGTTGCTGGACTGTCCTACTCTGGAGGCAGTTGGGGGAAGATTATCATTGCACCCAATGGTGTGGGAGTCCATATCTGCAGATTGTTGGGTGCTTCATATAATATCCAGAGGCTACACCATCCCATTTATTGCCCCTCCTATCCATCCAAAGCATCTCCCAGATGTCCAACCCGCTCAAAGGGAGATGGCAACACTAGAGATTTCCAAGCTGCTTCACAAACGAGCCATCGAACCGGTTCCCCCAATCAGTCTGGGTCAGGCGCTTACTACAGGTTCTTTTTAGTGCCAAAAAAGACGGGGGACCTCAGACCCACTTTGGACCTGTCATCCTTAAACCTGGCTGTCACCAAACAGAAATTCCGGATGGTCACCCTGCAATCCAGAGTTTTCATATCTGCCATCAGCTGACTGTAATTCAAAGGACCTAGTTTATCTTGCATTAAGTAATGGTTGTTGTTTGTTCTATCTAGGTAAAACGAATAGGTGCCTACGAAAGCACATTCGTGACCATTTATACCGTGCAGGTAGGGCCATAAGCTACAGTGCACTGGCAAAACACATGATAAACACAGGCATGGAACATTCTTTTAGGTTTGTAGCACTAGAATTAATTTATAACATCAATAAGGGAGACCTTGTGAACAGAACTTATCAGGCAGAACTTAAGTGGATTTTTTTTACTACAAGCACACTATTACCCTGTGTTGAATGACAGGATATATATACAACCCACTTTAAGAGCAAAACCTTTGAAAAAGAAGTAAGCTGTATGTATATTTCCCTGCTATGTCAGTTTTACCAGATTTATTTTATTTTTTATTTAGTATGTATGCATTTTTAATATATATATATATATATATATATATATATGTTCTCTGAGACATTTAAACTATGTGATATAGAGTGTTTGTAGCTTTAAACATATACTTGTGTAGTTACTATGGCAAATAACACTGGATGCACTTTGTTCTGATTTATTGATTGTTACTGCTTTTGCACTTTTAAGTTTGTAGTTTTGAAATGCATTTTAGATCTGATGAAACTTACTTCAAAAGCGCTTATCTGCATTTTATTCTGTCATTAAAATTCGTGTTTTACATCTGCTGTGGACTACTTGGAGAAGAATTTGTTTGTTTATTATCACTTGTTGCACTCCAGTGGTTTACTTTCTTCAAGCATCGCCCTCCTGTTTTGTTGTTTTATTCTGCTGTTTTGCTGCCTGAGAAGGACATAGCTGATGGTAATATTGAAATAGAACTGGGCTTTACTCCACACGAACAACGGAGAGATAAGCTAAAACTTTTGTCTACTTTTCTTTTTTTTTCAAAACAGGTTTATTGTTTTAACATATAAGAGAAATATCATAACAATTTTATACAAGTAATTAAAAATAGGTATTATTATAATATTCAACAAAACAACTAAAGTATTTACAAAGACATCCACTACAATCAGATCAATTAATTAAACTAAAATAATTGAAATTAGAATTTTTTAACAAATTTTGTAAATTATCCCATACAATATAATATGATGTTTTTCTAGTTGTTTTCATTCTAATTGTGCTTATTTCCATCATTATATTCATAACATTTTTAAATCATTGAACGAGAAGGGGTGTACGAAGAAATCAATTTCTAGTTATTATTTTTTTAACACATTGAGGTACAGGTGTGTTGAATAATATAAGAGACTAGAAATAATGAAATTATCTGTAAAAGAGCCTGCAAAATTCATTAATTGACTCATAAAACATATCAGTCAGCATTAATTTAATGGAAGATGTAGTTCTATAAGCAGATTCCAATATACATTGTTTATCTTGTTGAGTTGGTGGGTCCCCATTAATAGAGGTGAAATAACTTTTGTCTACTTTTCTGAGGGATGATGTTAATCCACTACTTATAGGTGAAACCATCAGAAGGAATATGGGCAATGAAGAAAAAGTAAGTGAAACCAAACTCTTACGTGAACATTTGAGAACTGTAGAAAATGACCTGTATAAGTTAAAATGTTTACAATGTCAACGGTTTGTTGTAAATATAAAATCATTCCTCGTGGGCTAAGAGTTTTTTTGATGCCCACATATGGAGAACAATACCCTCAACTGCTTGCTCAATGGCAAAAAATTAACATTGACAAAAGTTTTCGTACATGCACCTTCTTATTGATTATTTCCTACCCCTTGAAAGGAATTAGTGACTAATATTCAGCATCAACAGGAAAAAGATTATAACAAGTACCCTGTTGATTCTGTTGATGTACTACTAAGTGAAATAATAGACCATGTATGCATTTATGAACAGAAGCTTCTTGCACAAAAGAAGAAGCCTTCCAGAGATTTAAATGACTTTGCTAACAATTTTGTGTTTACGTGGCTGAAAACACAACAGGGAAGAAGTTCCACTAATAACTTAAATACTGAGCAAGTTAATACAATTAGTAACACTGAAGCAAGGCAATTAGTACCACGCCCCTTACCATTGATGATGCAGACATCCTCAACAGTAGAAATGCCCGTTTTGGCAGCTGATACCATTACTGTGGAGCAGCGCTCAGTATAGGGAATAAACATTGAACCTGAAGCTGTGGTGAGACCCACAGTCCCATAGCAGCAAACAACAACTGCAAATACTTCTTTCCAGCCAGCAGTACAGTCATTTTCTAATTTCCTGCTCCCTTTTTGACAGAACAGGTAGCAATCCATTGAGGGAAATGACTACAGGCAAAGGAACAAATGGATGGCACAAACCCAAGAAGGAACCACAAATACTCTAACCAGTATGTAGAAACAGGTGACTTAAAGTCAAATTTAGTTTGGAACATTTCAGCAACAGGAAGTTCTCCTGCAGAAGAGGAAGTGTTGAATAAAGGTTTATCTTTTATTCCTGCACAGCCTGCTAATATAGTAGACACATTAACTGAACTAAGGACATTTACTAGAAATGTATCTTTAAAGTTATTGTATGGTAACTCTGAAGTTAGTGGCAGTAGTTTTATGTTTAGAAAATCAAGCAGTTTTACACCTCGTCAGCATCCAGTTTTGAATATATTTGTTAAACAATGTGAGAATGACATTTATACACTGTTAAATAATTCTAATAGGCGGAAAGGTTTTATAAATTTATCTAAACGAGAAGAACAAGTACTTTAGGACCTGGAACACAAGGACAGTATTGTCATTAGGTCAGCCGACAAGGGTGGCTTAATTGTGATAATGGACAGAGTCCATTATTTTAGAAGTATGTTAGCCATGTTGTCTGATGTTAATGTGTTTAAATGAATTGAATATACTGAGGTAGTAAGGATGCAAGATGAGATTATTAGAACATTAAGGGATTGTTTTCTGAGTAATACACTTGACAAGGTCTTGCTTAGTTATTTCATAGATGAATATCCCAGGGTACCAGCCCTAAATGGACTGCCTAAGGTTCACAAGGATCCCTTGAAACCCCTTTTCGACCAATAGTGGCTGGAGCAGGGTGGACAACAGAGCCCCTCTCTATTTACCTTGATAAACAATTGAAACCAGTTCTTGCCATGTGCACTTCAGTGTTAATAGATATTAAACATTTTTTACAAGAATTTTATAACTTTGTTGATGAAAAAATGGATCATGTACCAGGTTATTTGGTCACCTTAGATGTGAATTCCCATTTCACATGCATGCCAAACATGGAGGGAATACAGATGGTCAAGCGAGTACTCCTGAAGAGTGGTATGTATGATGAAACACACATACATTTTCTATGTTTATTATTGGAGATGGTTCTTGAGTTCAATGTATTGACATTTGATGACCATTATTGCCTTCAGCCTTCTGGCATGGCAATGGGCACGTCGGGTGCCAGTGGCTACGCCAATTTAGTCATGGTAGCTTGGGAAGAGGACATTATGTATAAATTTGATTTACATCAGCAAAATGCATTATTTTACCGTCGTTTTGTCGATGACCTCTTCCTTTTTTGGAAGGGTTCTCCCACTGAGTTACAACAGTATGTTTCTATGTTGAACTCAAGCACCACATTCCTTAAATGTTCATAGTTTCATAGGTTCATACTAGGCTATCTGCCCTAGGGCATTTATAAGCCTAGCCAGAATGTGTTTGGCTTTCTCCACCCATTTTAAATTTATTTTGCTATGCCCTTTTTCGAGGTTAGTATACTGTGCCTCTGTCTAACAGTGACACAGAAGTGATACCCGGGGTAAACCTACGATCTCCCATCCACTCATCAAGATTCCTCTTGAAGAGAGTCAGTGAGGGACTCTGCCTAACCTGGACTGGGATTTTATTCCAGAGTGAAGGGAGCCTCTGGGTTATGAATCTGTCCCTCCAGCATGTCCTATTTATTTCAGTGCTGAGGTTCAAGTCTCTGGAGTGCATAGCTTGATGGGATTTGGATTTTCTGAGGTGCAGCATGTCCATTAAATCCGGGTTGGACATGGCTTTATACATCAGGCACAGATCGCCTCTGAACAGGCGGTATGCCACTGAGTAGAGCTGGAGTTTCTTTAACCGGGCAGCATATGGCATCTGTTTGAGCCCTTTGATCCTCTTGGTGAGGTACTTTTGGGGTCTTTCCAGTTGCTGCAGGTGTCTGGTAAGGTACATCCCAAAAGGGGCATTGTACTCAATTATGGGCCTGATGAGGGATGAGTAAAGAGGCACGATGACCTCCCCTGATCTAGATGTGAATCCCTTCATGATTTGGTGGGCTATATAAAATGTTTTTCTAACCACTTTGGCCACATGGTTGTCAAATGAGAGATTGCTATCAACTTGGGTCCCCAGGTCCCTAATTACTTCTTCTGTACTTAATGGATTACCACCTATGCGGTAATTTGTGGGCACTTTGTTTTTGCCAAAGGGGATGACTATACACTTTTTGGCATTTAGCTTGAGGCCATGGCTCTGGCACCAGTTGTCTGTTTCTATGAGGCCCTTTTGGAGGATGCTTGTCTTGGCTGGAGAGTTGATTATGGCACCCAGTTTACAGTCATCTGCGAACTTGGTCAGCCACAGTCCTTCCGTGTTGGCCTGTACCTCCGAGAAATATATACTGAACAAGAGAGGTCCCAGGACTGAGCCTTGTGGGACACCACTTGTAACTGGTTTGGAATCTGACATGGCTCCAGCAATTCTAACCATGTGGGTTCTGTCCTTAAGCCAGTTTGCAATCCATCTAGTGACATAGGGGTTTATATTTAAGCTGGTGAGCATATCTATAATGCCCGAGTGGGGTATTGTATCAAAGGCTTTAAGCGAGGTCCAGGTAGGCTGTGTGGACCACCTTCCCTCGTCAATGGCCTTGGTGACTGTTTCAAAGAAATCAACCAGGTTTAAGAGGCAGGATCTGCCCTTAACAAAGCTGAACTGGGTAGGATCCAGTGTCTGTAGGTCCCCAATATCTTTATTTATGAGGTCCATGATGATCCTTTCCATAGCTTTGCAGACCAAGCTAGTCAGGTTTATGGGGTGATAGTTTCCAGGATCCGTTGAGGCACCACCTTTATGGAGAGGGACCACTGTTGCTGTCGCCACTCTTTGGGCACATATCCTGTAGTAAGGCTGAGATTGAACAGTAGTTTTATGTTTGGGTTTAGCTCTTCTTGGAGTTCATGTAGGGCAGCCCAGGACACCGTCTGGTCTCATTGATGCTGTGTTTTTGCTTTGGAGAGGCGGCTCTTACCTGCGCATCTGTGATGTCAGGGGCAGCACTCTGCTGGCATAGATATTTGCCCTTTTGCTGCGCAGGGGGGGAGAAGTTTGTGCTGAACCTGGCAGCTAGGATGTTGGCAATGTCTGTGGGTTCAGTGTATTTTTTGTCATTTTGGACTAATTCTGAGCATATCTGGGAATTACCACCCAGGTTCCTAACATAACTAAAGAAAGCCTTGTGATTATCCTTAGTGTCCTGTGCAATTTTTCTCTCGAAGCTGGCCTTAGACAATTTTATGAGTGCCCGTAGTTTTTTGCTAATACTGATCAGTGATGCTTTCCCTTTTTGGGATTTTGCTCTATCATTTAGTATCTTCCTCCTTCTATTGTATAGTTTGTTTATGGCTGGGGTCCACCAGACAGGACGTCTGCCTTTGGAAGATTGGGTCTTGGTTTTATTTGAGATCGCATGATCCATGCATTCCTGAAGGTGTTCATAGAATGCATTTATAAAGGATTCTACAGTCTGGGCCATATTTTCCACAGGCCCGGGGGCTTTGAAGGATTCCACCTCGGTTTTGAGGAGTGTGAAATTTGCTTTAGAGAAGTTTTTCAATGTGGTTTTCTGGGCAGGGGGTGGGGTCGGGATGTGAATATCCAGTGAGATTAGTTTATGATCTGATCTTACCAGTGAGAGATACACTTCTGGTCTGGAGCATAGAGTCCCCATGTTGGTGATGATCAGGTCCAGTATGTTTTCCCCTCTTGTGGGAGTGGTAACAAGTTGTTCCATAGCATTTGAGTTTATAAATTCTAGGAACCTTTGGGCTAGGGTGTTGGAGCTAGAGTAATGCTCCCAGTCTATGTTTGGGTAGTTGAAGTCACCTAATATAATGGTGTTTGGAGAGACCTTCATATTTTCCAGTGTTCTCAAAAAGGCCGAGTGGGGTTCCTGGGTTTGGAAGGGTGGTCTGTAGCAGGCTATAAACTGGAAGGCAGTTTTACCCACTGTTAGTTGCACATGGATAGTCTCTGATGCTTTGTGCTTTTCCACCAACCTGGAGGTGTGGGTATCTTTGATGAATATCGATACTCCCCCTCCTTTTGTGGTTTGGTCCAAGTTTTGGGGCTGAAAAGCATGGTATGAGGTATAACCTGGTAGTGCTGGGGTGCTCTCAGGAGCCCTGAACCAGGTTTCTGTTATTGCACAGATATCCATGTTTTCCATGCTAAGGAGAGTTTCGAGTGCGTGCATCTTGAGGTTTAGACTTCTGGCATTGAGTAGCATTATTCTTAGTTTCTTATCCCTTGTGATACCTATGGAGGTGGGTTTGTCTTTTGAGCCTTGCCTAAAAAAGGCACTATGGGGGTAGCAAGAGCCTTTGCCAATATCCGAAAGCCCAGGGTGACAGGTGCAAGCCGTCCCTAGCGAAGCATCGTGGCTTGTCGAGCATATCATCCCAAGCTGACAGGCATTGGATCCCCTTTGAATGACACCAGTACTTAAGCCAATTGTTGAAATTGATCATCTTGTCTTCATATTGTGGCATCATTCTTGGTGAGGGTAAGATGCTACTCAAGGTCAGGGTCATACCGGCCTGGGCTACATGCTCAGAGAGCTCCTTTATGTCTCTTTTCATGTAGTCCAGGGAGGTACATCTCAGGTCATTCACACCAGCATGGACAATGACTGAATCATATTTGTACTTGCCTTGGAGTGACCAGAGTGCTTGTGTTATGTGGCGGATCCTAGCGCCCGACAGGCTGCTCACCGTGACCCTCTCCTTGTTCAGCCTGGTGAGCGGGACGTCAGTGTGCCTGACGATAGAGTCATCTATTACAAGTGTATCAGGTGTGTTGTTTAGTCTTAAGGGCTGTGACTGTTTGGCACACTGGTTTTGTGAGATATGTGTTGCACGTGTTTTGTTTTGGGGTAGCGGTTGCTTGGGTGTCTGCTTTGGAGGTCTCTGCTGCTTAGGCAGATCTTTATTTAGAGCCTCAAAGTATGTTTTTGTGTGATTATGTGTTTGGTTTGCTGTCGTTGTAGGTCTATGTGAGACTGGAATTGTAGTGAGTGTGGTTTCCTTCTCCTCCTGACTAGTTATGCCAGTACTGAGTTGAGAGAGCTTAGCCTCCAGTTTGGCTATATGGTTGCATCTCTCACATGTGTTGGAATTTGTTGGGAGGAGGAGAGGGTTGTCTGTGTACATGAGGCAGTTGTAACATTGCCTCAAGATTCCCAGATTCACCAGCTGGACCGGAGAGGAGATTGACAACTGACCTTTGGACATGCTAGAATAATATTGGGAATTCCTTAATAATTGAAAACAAGGGCCAGTGGGGAGTGAGGGTGTAGTTCTTTTAATTTTTAGTGCTGACTTATATAATTGCTTTAGCAAGCAAGTGCCAGGTAACTAAAGTGCAATGTGTTACAGGTAACTTAAATGCAAAAATGACAAACAGTAACTTTCTTTCAAGTGAAACAAGGAAATAAATACAGTAAGCAATGCAGATATCACTAGTGATCCACAGAAGCACTGAGAAGCCGCATATTAGGTGGAATTAGCGTTCCAGGGAAATAACAAGCAAACAAACAACAAGCATATAAACAAAGCTAGATTCAGCAGGCCTGGATCTAGTCTATGCTACAGCAAACAAGGTGTACCAATTTAAGTAAGATACAGTTCAAATATTCAGGCACTATAAACCTTTAACCAGAAATTCCCAGCTCAGAAGGGCAGAGTCCAGCCTCTTCTCCCACAAGAGTGCAGACCACGAACCTTCTTAATGTAAAATAACTGGCCTGAAGCCCAAGTGCTTAAACCAGAACTAATACACTTTAAGAATAACAGACACTGGGCTCTCAATCAGCCGTTCCATATATTTTCTCATATATTTTCTAATACATTCATTAATTTGTTAGATAACACACTGCATATGAATGCAGATGATACTTTCTATACTCAGTTATACAAGAAAGAATGTTATAGGCCCACCTATGTACATCGAAAGAGTATGCATCCGCGACATATTTTTAAAAACACACTAAAAGGCCAAGGCCTGCATACTAGCCGTTTGCACAATAGGAATGAGGACTTTGAGAGAGGGCTCTTGAAAATGAAGACTAATTTTATTTCTAGGGGCTAAAATGCCAAAGAAATTGATAGTATATATGATACTGTTAGGGCTGATAGGGTAAATACTGGGAGACCATACTTTTCTACACCTCCCGTATGTGATGATATCACATCCAAATCTAATAGGGATGACCAAGGAAGTACGATCTTCTTTGGGTTAGCATACTCTAGTGATGATAAGAAAATTAGAGATATTATTTATAAATACTGGCCACTATTACACACAGATCAGGATATACATAGGATTGTTGGTGATATACCATCTTTTGGATACAAGAACAAGAAATCATTAAAACATAAGTTATGATCTGAAGTAGTTAACTTTATTTTATCTGCAACCTGTGGGTATTCGGATCCATATCGGATCTGAGCCGGCAACTTTACAAGCATCTGCTCTGAGTTCCAAGCTCCTCCCCCTTACCCATAACCCATCACCATCTCCTGCCTTCCCTCAGATCTTGTTTGCCACTTCGTGCATCAGCATCATGGTCTCCATAGCTCTGAGCCTTAGGGTTGTTGTAAGTGCCTTTTGGTATATTTTTGTGTGTAGTGAGAGTTTTCTCAGTTAGTTTCCTTTCCTCCCCATAAATGCTTGTTTGTCATTTAAAAAAAAAAAGTTTTTAGTTTTGTGAAGTAGTTATAGTGCGGGTCCTTCCCTTCCCTATAGGTGTGCGTGGTCTTAGTGTGTTGGGGTTTAGTAGATGTGGCTGTGTGTGTGTAAAATGTCTGATCAGCAAAAACCTACATTCAAAAACTGCACAGAGTGTGGCCACAAGCTTTCACTGGCGGATGGTCACACTCTGTGTGTTGTTTGCCTGGGCTGTCCCCATTTATCTGCCCAGTGCAGTGTGTGTGCTGGTTTTAATCTGAGGGCCCTGAAGGATAGTAAGGCCAAACTGATGGCTAAAGGCCAGATCCTTGCTTCCACGCTGGACTCTTCAGCCTCAGCCTCGGCTTCTGCAACTCCCACCCAACCCCCCCCTCAGGCTGGGACTCACCTCCCACTAGACCTGCTGAATGGGATGCCAAAGAGAGAGAGACAAGAAAAAAGATACAGACAGGAGAGACAGAGAAAAGAAAGGGGATAAGCCCCGTAAACAGTCTCCAGATTGGGAGTCCTTCCCTAGCTAGCCTTCCAAGGTATTGAGACCCATGTCTCCTCAGCTCCACTCCCCCAGATTCTTCCCAGGGACAACAGAGCCTTCAGAGCTGAGGCGTTCATCCAGATCTTCTCAGCGACCAGCCAGACCTGAGTCGGTCACTTCCTCACACTCGATTCGGAGTCTCTCTGAAATGGATGTGGACAGGAACATGAGGAGATCTATTTGGACCCCAAATCCAGATGGGAGTCTTGCCAGGCCCATGTCCCACTGGAGGGGAGACCTCCATGCCGTTCTTTTTTTCCTTCCCCGATCCGGCCTGCAGTTTCGAGGTTTATGGATCCAAGGATCTTCAGAGCTGGGGATTTGCTGCTGATAGGTCCTCCAACCTTGACTCTGGCAACTACCTTGAGTTCCTTGGATCCAACCAGTTCAGATCCGAGCAGTTCTTGGGGCTGAGGACAAGGAGTTGGACCCAAGGGGATGGAGGTGCCTTCGGCTCTGACTTTGTCGGATCTGAGCCGATTCTTCGGAGCTCCAGCTACCCTGGCCTCAGCCTGATTCTCACGGTGGACCCTGGGAGAGCTCCCTCCTTGTTGGGTGCTAAGGAGGTGCACTCTCCATCAGTGTTCGATGTGGTGGAGAGGGTTCTCTCCCAAGGATCGAGACCCCAGCCTATTTCCTTGAATTCCGCCCAGACTCTCTCGGATTTAGTTATAACTCCCTTCAGCTTGTCTCAGGGACAGACCATGCTAGAGGAGCCCCAGGTGGTTCCCCTGGAGGAACCCCCCACAACTTATGAGCCCTCTTCAGAGAGTCCCACCGAAGAGGGTCCATGTAAGCACACATGCAAAAGGAGGCACCTGGACTCCCCTGAGTCCTTGACAGAAGACACTGATTTAGATGAAGGAAACTGTTCCCTAGGTCACCTCCCAAGGATGTTTCCTTTGGAGACATCATGGAGATCCTCCAACAGAGGGGAGGTTGGTCAGACCTAAAACCTTCTATGGATGAATTAGTGTTCCTGGAGGCTTTTGGCATGGGCCCATCTACATCCTGGGTGACCCCGCTGGCAGATGCCTTGGTGGATCTTATCACCACGTGGACATGGAAGGAGCATGACACCATAGAGCCAATACCTAAACACCCAGACAAGATCCTTTCTCCACCCTCAGATAGACAGGCCTGGTATAAGGGATCCCCCATGGATGCTATGGGAGTTGCAGCAACCACCAAGAGGGAACTGGCTCAGGAAAGTTCCTCGGTCCTCCCTCCGGAAAAGGAGTCCAGGACGGTGGATCAATTTGGGAAGCGAGTATATTCTTCAGCCACATTTTCCATCTGAGCACTGAACTATTTGGCACATGTTATATGACTGCAGCACGACCTAGTCACAGAGTTAGCTGAGTTGCCCCCGGAGTCTTTGTCACAGGAGGACAAGCATCTGTTCAATGCAAAAATGTCAACTCTGAAGTCAGTATCAAACATGTCCATGCACCTCCTTTCCCATGCTATGGAAGGAGTGGCTAGGACAGCTGGAACCGACATAGCTATGAGGTGACACACTTTGTGGACCCATTCAAGGCGTCTTTGAATGCTCCCTTCAATGGTTCCTCACTTTTTGGGAAGACTGTATATGACACCCTTGTCCAGAGTGAAAAAGATGGGAAGACCTTGTCTGCCATCAGAATCCACTTCTCTAGTCCTCAAAGATCATTTTCCAGGAATCAGAGAGGGCAAAAGAAAATGTGGTTCTGGAAATCACAGTTTCCATGGGACTCTCAAGACAACTCGTCCCCTAGAGGCAGAGGGCGACATGACAGATGCTGTCTCAGAGGCAGAGGGGGTCCGAGGAACTTTGGGTCTAGGAAGCCCTTCTCAGACAAGCCTGTGCTGCAGCCCTGAGGGGTTGCTGGACTGTCCTACTCTGGAGGCAGTTGGGGGAAGATTATCATTGCACCCAATGGTGTGAGAGTCCATATCTGCAGATCATTGGGTGCTTCATATAATATCCAGAGGGTACACCATCCCATTTGTTGCCCCTCCTATCCAACCAAATCGCCTCCCAGATGTCCCACCCATTCAAAGGGAGAGGGCAGCACTAGATATTTCCAAGCTGCTTCACAAACGAGCCATTGAACCGGTCCCCCCCGATCAGTCTGAGTCAGGCACTTACTCCAGGTTCTTTTCAGTGCCAAAAAAGACGGGGGACCTCAGACCCATTTTGGACCTGTCAACCTTAAACCTGGCTGTCGCCAAACAGAAATTCCAGATGGTCACCCTGCTGTCCATTCTAACTTATCTTCGAGAATGTGACTGGATGTGCTTGATAGAACTCCAGGAGACTTACTACCATATCAAGATCCACAGAAGCTCCAGGAGATTCCTTCGCATCCGACTGGGAGCCAGTCATTTTCAGTTCAGAGCCCTACCGTTTGGTCTCATCACAGCCCCCAGGGTGTTTAACAAGGTAATGGCAGTTGTAGCAACTCACCTGAAGCTTCAGTGGATTCAGGTATTCCCTTATCTAGATGGTTGACTCCTTGCTGCTTCCACCAAGCATCTTCTTTGCCAAGCCAGAGACACCTTCCTTCATCTTGCAGACCTGCTAGGGATTACTATCAATGTTTCCAAGTTCCTCTTGGACCCAGTACAGAACTTGGACTTTCTCAGGGCATAGCTGGACACCCTTCAACTGAAAGTCATTCTAACTCCAGACAGGGTCCAGAGTCTACGGGCTCATGTGTCGATAATTCTTGGCCCCAGGTTACCGAAGGCGGGTGATGTTCTCAGAGCCCTGGGCTCTATGGATGCACCAATCTCTATCCTCCCCTGTGCATGTCATCCCATGCAGGTTCTTCAATGGACTCTAGCTGTACAGTGGTCTTGGCTAGACCTCCCCGTGGAATATCCAATTCAAATCAGCAAAGCCTGCAGGGTGTCACTCCTCTGGTGGCTTCAATCCCCAGAGATTGCTGCGGGATGCCCATTCTTTTCACCCACAGCCCAGGCCACAGTGACCATGGACGCCTCCCAGCTCAGGTGGGGGGGCATTACCTGTGGTCCCAGATCGAGACCAGATTGCACATCAATGTTCTGGAGATGAGAGCAGTGCTTCTAGCTTTGCAAGCATTCCACACTGTTCTTCCTCTGGGGACTATTGCAATTCAGTCAGACAACATGTTGGTTGTCTGGTACATCAACAAACAGGGAGGAACCAGATCTTACCCTTTGTGTCGCAAGGCCATGAGAGTGTGGGAGTGGGCGATCTCCACCAGTCAGTTTCTGATTGCAATGCACATCCCGGGACGCTCCAACATTTTAGTCGACAGATTGAGTTGGGCTCTTCTTATGCCATACGAGTGGTTTCTGAAACAGTCGATAGCAGAAGATATATTCCTTGCATGGGACAGCCTTGCTGTGATCTCTTCGCATCTCCTTCCAATGCAAAGTGCAACGAGTTCTTTGCACTGATTCCCTCATCAGGGGATCCCCCCAGAGATGCTCTAGTCCATGCTTGGCCTCCCGGGTTACTGTACGCTTATCCCCCATTGCCACTCATTCTGAAGTTTCTTCAGAAAGCTTGTCAACTGGAGTGCAACGTGATCCTCATTGCCCCATTTTGGCCTTGTTAAGTGTGGTTCCTCTTCCACTGGTCTCATGTTCTAGCTCCTCCTTGGATTCTGGATCCCTGCCCAGATCTCATTTCTCATCCCTTGGGCCCCTGTCCGCCCAACCTGGACAACCTCAAGCTGACAGCTTGGTTGCTCCAGTTCCCTTGATTGCCAGTACTTCCGGTCTTTTCTCTTCAGTGAAAACTATTCTGGTGGTGTCTCATAAGGCTTCCACTAGGAAGATTTACCACAGTAAATGGAAACAATTCTCTATTTGGGCTTCTCAGAGAAACCTGCATCCTTTTACAGCCCCTGTCTCTGCAGTGTTGGATTTCTTAGCCAGCATTTTTCAGCAAGGGGCTAGTTCCTACACTGTGAAGGTGCAACTGGCAGCTATTTCGAATTTCCAAGATGGCCAAAATATGAATACCCTGGCCTCTTCTAGACTGTGTAAGGCTTTTCTTAAAGGCACCTTTCTTTTGCATCCTCCAATTAAGGACACTGTTCCTCCTTGGGACCTTACCTTTATTCTCCAGTCTTTAGATGCTCCCCCTTTGAACCTGCAGCACCAGTAGATTTGAAGTTCTTATCCTGGAAGACAGCCTTCCTAGTGGCCATTACATCGGCTAGAAGGGTTTCTGAGCTTCAGGCTTTGTCTGCCATGACCCCTTACTTGATCTTCCATAAGGACAGGGTTTCTCTCCATACAAACCCTTCTTTCTTACCAAAAGTGACTTCTGAATCAAACATTAATCAAACAATTAACCTGCCTGTTTTCCTTCCAAATTTTCAGAACAAGGGTGAATATAAACTGCATTTGCTAGATGTTCATAGACAACTTTGTTTTCATTTACACTGAACAAAGCCCTTCCGTAAGTCTGACCAGTTATTTGTGTCTTTTTCTAAGCCCTTTTTGGGTAAAGCCATCTCCAAGGTTTCCTTAGCTAGATGGATTACACTATGTAGTTTGCAAATTTACAAAGAAAAAGGTTTGTCTCCACCTGGTCCTGTTAAAGCTCATTCTACCAGATCTATGGCAATTTCTGCTGCCTTTTGGTTTAGGGTCTCATTAGATGACATTTGTGCGGCAGCAACTTGGGTAAAGTCACATAGCTTAATTTTTCATTATAAGTTGGATTTGATCTCCAGAGGGAGAGCATCCTTCGGCTCTGCGGTGCTTTGGAATATCCCTCCATGAGGGCCTCCCAGGAGTTTAAGTAGCTGGGGACTCTGTCCCACAGGTTGCAGATAAAATTAAGTTATCAGATAAAGAAAGTTATGTACTCACCATAATGTTCCATCTGAGTAGTTATACTTCATTTTTCTGCAACCTTCCCATCCGCCTTCCCCCGAACCTTCTCATGATATTTTCATGTATGGTTTATGCTAAGTTGAGTTGCTGATTGGTTTGAGTTGCGACAAACTCGATCTGAGGGAAAGCAGGAGATGGTGATGGGTTTTTGGTAAGGGGGAAGAGCTTGGAGCTTGGAGCAGATGCTTGTAAAGTTGCCAGCTCGGATCCGATATGGATCCGAATACCCACAGGTTGCAGTAAAATGAAGTATAACTACTCAGATGGAATGTTCTGGTGAGTACATAACTTCTTTTTATCCCAAATCAACCAATCAACTAAATAGGATTACATCTGGTTATGGGATGAGGAGATGTAATAACTGCTCCTATTGTATGTATATTGATGTGTCTGGGTTCTTCATACATCCCAACACTAGCAGGGAGTTTTCATATCTGCCCTCAGCAGCCTGTAATTCAAAGGACCTAGTTTATCTTGCATTAAGTAATGGTTGTTGTTTGTTCTATGTAGGTAAAATGAATAGGCACCTACGAGAGCGCATCCGTGACCATTTATACTGTGCACATAGGGGCATGAGCTACAGTGCACTGGCAAAACACATGATAAACATCGGCATGGAACATTCTTTTAGGTTTTTTAGTACTAGAATTAATTTATGATAACATCAATAAGGGAGACCTTGTGAACAGAACTTATCAGGCAGAACTTAAGTGGATCATTTTTACTACAAGCACACTATTACCCTGGGTTGAATGACATCATATCTATACAACCCACTTTAAGAGCAAGACCTTTGAAAAAGAAGTAAGCTGTATGTATATTTCCCTGCTACGTCAGTTTTACCAGATATATTTTATTTTTTATTTAGTATATATGCATTTTTAATATATATATATATATATATATATATATATATATATATATATATATATATATATATATATATATATATATATATGTCCCATTGAGTACACCGACATGCCAGAAGGCCGGCACTCTAAAAAAGGAGATGAGAAGACCGACGACGCAGATGATCGACAAGGTGAGATCCCGATGGACGAAACACCGACATGGGAAGGTGTGAGCGCGACTCAGTAAGTGTGAGATAGAGTGAGGGATTTAGTGTTAGGGAGCGGACAGGTAAGTGTGGGATAGTGAGGGACTGTAGTTTTAGGGGTGAGTTAAGTGAGTTAGGGTTAGGGTGCGGGTAGGGCGAGTGTGCGATAGTGACGGATTATATGTTTAAGGGTGGGTTAAGTGAGTTAGGGTTAGGGTGCAGGTAGGGTATGTGTGCGATAGTGATGGACTGTAGGTTTAGGGTTGGGTTAAGTGAGTTAGGGTTAGGGTGCGGGTAGGGTGAGTGTGCGATAGTGACGGACTATATGTTTAAGGGTGGGTTAAGTGAGTTAGGGTTAGGGTGCAGGTAGGGTAAGTGTGTGGTTGTGTCGGACCTTAGGGTTAGGTTTAGTGCATGTATAGTTGTGTGTAATGTGTAGTTTACGTTTTGTGTGTCGGTGTTTTGGGTGTCGGTGTTATGGTGTTCGGTTTTGTGCGTTGTCGGTATTGTGTGTTGTCTGTCTTTCGGTGTTAGTGTTTTGGGTGTCGGCTTTGTGGCATGTCAGTGTTGTGATAGGGATCCATATACATATATATATATATATATATATATATATATATATATATGTTCTTTGAGACATTTAAACTCAAATCTACCTTGATTTTGCATACCATATATGGTTTTATGTGATACAGAGTGTTTGTAGCTTTAAACATATACTTGCGTAGTTACTTTGGCAGCTAATAACACTGGATGCACTTTGTTCTGATTTATTGATTGTTACTGCTTTTGCACTTTTAAGTTTGTAGTTTTGAAATACATTTTAGATCTGATGAAGCTTACTTTGAAAGCGCTTATCTGCATTTTATTTTGTCATTAAAATTCATGTTTTACATCTGCTGTGGACTACTTGGAGAAGAATTTGTTTGTTTTTATATATATATATATATATATATATATATATATATATATATATATATATATATATATATATATATATATATAGATATATATATATATATATATATATACACACATATGTATATATGTGCCTGCATTTTTTTGAGACAAATACATGGATACTTTTCTACCACTTCATAGCAATAACAGCTTTGTTCTGTAAATTGTCTGCACTGCTGACATAAGCATAGACTATGTCCTAGGTGACTTGAGTTCAAATAGTGGACTGGGTGTTGGACATGGCAGGCAGGGAAGATTGGCCAGCCCATCTCGAGGAGAGGAAGGAGGTGTATGCACTAAATGCATACTTGCGTGTTCTTATTTCCCTGGTGGAGATGAGGAAATAACCTCATACTTTTGCTGGAGAGTGGATCAGGCATCTCATTGACATCAGACCTTTGCCAAAGTGAAAGAGATGGCACCCACTGCATGTCTCACTCTTAGGGTGCTACTAGTCATAGCCAGGGTGAGAGAAAAAGTTGGAGAAAAACATTTCCTTATAGCAGTGTGATGCTGTCCAAATTCCTTGACCAACAGGCCTGGGACATAGGACAGGATTAGCCTTGGGAAGGCTAGGTGAGGTCAAGTGCACCTGGTGAATGAGGAAAATGGACCAGGTGAGGCAGCCAAAAACAAGTGCAGAATAAAAGCTTTGGTTCTGTAAGTTATTCCCTACACAGTATAGCTGACTTAAGACAGATGTGTTAATTCTCAGAAATCCCTGAGAATCGTATAGCTGTTTGCCCATTTCATTTTGTCTTTATTGACATACTTGACCTTCTTACATTTTGTTGAAACAGTAAAGTTTTTTGTTCTCCAGTTTGACCTAGAAAAGTACAGTGGAGGTGTATTATAATTGTATTTCAACCCCAAAGAGAGTCCTGTATGAAGTACGTATCCTGCTTTTATTAATAGTTGGCCCTTCCACAGCTTGTCTCCTTCCCAGGCTAAGATCACCTACAGAAAGAGCAATACTCCCGTCACTTGCTTCACACCTCCTGATCCAAAGAATCTGTCTAGTAAATAAAGACAAATAAATACAATACATTGTTTGGTATATTTTAATTACAGATGAAAAAATAAATAGTATTATGGGTATTAGCCATAGTTTTAGTTAAAAAAATAATAAAAAGAGTCAAAAAATTAGACTTTGCTACAAGAATAACTCAGCAATTTTAAATTCAAATCAAACAAGCACTTCCCCTTGTTTGGGTTGTTCATTTTGTGCTTATATTAATAATGGGACAGACTACTTACATCAAAAGACTGATAAGAAGTACTTATGTATTATACTTGCCATAGCAGTTGAAATTTAGTTTGTTTTGCAAAGTGTCAGATATGTGCAGCATATTATATAGGCAAAATGAATCAAACCCCGGAGGAATGATCTGTGAACATACATCAGGTATAAACAGGAGAAAGACTATACATACCTTAGCTAGGCATATTATGGACCATAGTCATATAGATTTATTTAAGTTTGAGTGGTTAGTTTAAGTCAAAGTGAGGGATATTTAATAATGTACAGAAGCAACTGAATTCCAGAATTAGAAGCATGACCCCCCCCTGGACTTAATGATGCAGTGTCTTTGAAGCCAATTTGAAAGAAAATGGTTTAAATACTAAATGCTGTATTATTATTATTATTATTATGAACATTGATTGGTAATTGATGGAGTGATGTCACTAATTGTCTAACTTGATGCTATAAATTTTTTTAATTGTTTTATAAGTTGCAAGCCTGAAGAAACTGTATATTAAAACACATTTGCTTATGTATTGAAGTTATCTGTACAAGACGTTTGGAGCTGGTTTGTGTTTTTCATCCATATAATATCAGTCAGACAGGACAAGTATATGGCTGTTTGCTGTACTGCGAATGTGCATCTTTGCTTTAGAGATGAGTAATCACTAGAACAAACAGCCTAACAGTCACAGCTATGGTTATTGTAATGGTTATAATTTTGAGGAGATTGTACAGTACTGCAAATCTGTGGCCTTAGGTCAGATAAGAGGAACATACTTCTCAACTGTCCAGATTTTCGCAGAATGTCCAGATTTTTGCCTCATATATTTTTGGTCGGTTCCTCATAATATTTGTGATTTTCTGGAAAATCACTGTCGTGATCTAAGGATTGAAGTCACTAAATAATGACATACATTTGAGTTTCAGGCTTCAAATCTTTCAGAAAATGCACATTAACACAAACCCTGTTATTGTAGCAACTTTCTAAGTTTATAAAAGCAATATTTAAAATCTGGCCCTATTTTTGGGCCTTTATCCCCCCATTTTGTCAGGCTTTGTCCAGATTTCTAGCACTAAGAGGTTGAGAGGTATGAAGAGAAGTAAAATCACATTGAAGTCTTGACTTAATTTTAAGGTGAGAAATATATGGAATATCACCATGTGTGTTTAGTGAGTTTTCTGATGATGATGACGACAGTAAATATCACAATGAACAAGACTCTACACATGTTATTAAGCAAGCTATGATATCACAGAAAGAGAAAATAGCTTTCTGTGAGATGTGACATGATCTAGCAGCTCTGAGCACTCAAAGCAAATAGTATTGCAATCTCTAGTATATTTAACAAGCTTTAACAGACCGGTAGAGGAATTTCCACTCATGATAGGGTCACTCTATACTGTGTATCACTTATCACATTCTGTTTATTAAACAGTAAGTGAGGACTACAATAGTTCCTAGTGCAGCTGTAGCAATACCACTGGTGAAGCTGTTGACACATTTTTCCCAAACATTATTATAATTGTCCCAAAAATAAACATAAAGGTGGATGAAAAGAGATAGCAGAGGATCAAAGAGGGATAAAGAATCCCAGTCAGGCATACATTGCACATCAGACCAATGATACATAATCTATTATCAAAATGATTTTAAAACAAATTGCAATAACTAAATACATTCCAAAGTTTATAAACTATGGGTAAATGCTTTACATTTAGAATATAAGCTGTATTTCTTCTTTGAAGACAGAATAGACTTATATAATCTTAATGTTTAATATAAAAGTTGCATAATTTGGTTACTACAAAAATTAGTTGAAGGGAGAAAATCTCTTCCCTGTGCTTTATAATAAATATTCTAGTATCAATTAAAGTAGTAAGGAATAAAAAAACAAATTAGGCATATGTGGTGGAGAGGAGCTTACACCCTTACAGTTTTGCATTTTGAATTTGTAGTTGTTAATGGGGGTATTCTTTTGCATTCTTTATATTTTTAAGTTTAGGACAAACAGCTACAATATGAAGATAGTCACGCTTAGTATAAGCATCACATGAACAACATGTATCTGTAACATCAAGGCTAATTTTGTTTCCAGTCTATATGGAGTTAAACTAGCATATAAAGTTTTTTTCCAGAAAAAATAAGTTGAATTTGAAAAACGGGTTAAAATAGAAGCACAAAGAGATTTTGATCTTGAAGTTCATAGTACCACTCATCACCAAAAACATACCTATGTCTAACCCAAAATGACTCCAGAAGGAAAGCAAAATGCTATTTCTTAAAATTCTGTACATATGCAAGACCATATGTTATTATAATCCACCCAGTATCGACTTTCAGAGGAGTTAATGAATGTCAAGTAATGTAACATTTTGAAACTGATCCCTCATTCAAATTATTTTCTTCCCTCAAAAGTTGAAAAATATATACATCAGAATCAAGAAGGACAAAGCATCTTGCTTCAGTGAAATAAATTATTAAATCATTCCTAAAAGACTGATTATTAATAAAAAGTGTCATCATTTAACATCCTTACATGATCCCTAGTGACATTTTTATTTATTTATAAGTTTGATAACTAGGTAAGTAGATTGGTCTGTTGATATTTTTCAGCCATAACCCAGGCTCATAGAAGAACAGAAGTACATAATACAGCATAAATGGCATACATACATGGAAAGATCAAATGCAAAAAAAATATGATTGTGATGTTATGAGATAGTGCCATTTGTGCCATGGAGAGTATGGCAGTACATGTGTACATACTCCAGCATAGCTAGCTAGATGTTTGAGTTAAAATATATTTGTAAGATTACGTGTGTTAAAAATGCATCAACAGTAGGTCCTGTTAGACAGAATGTATGCATGTATATTAGGTTTTATTGTTGTAACTGATCAAATGTGTATGTTTATCAGAGAACCTTGGAAGGGTGGAAAGTTTGAAATTGTGTTATAGCTTTCAGATGCTACCTCAGATCTTAACAAAGCTCTGTGTGTGTATTGCACTAGAGTCAAGTGACCGGAGGTGATGTCATACTCTAACTAGCATCTGGTTTCTTTGGAACCCTCACAGCAACACCTTAAAATCTGGCAGAAAAGATTTCTTACAGGATATATGTTACACATCCACACAGACAAAGAGAGGCATCATCTGGCTTTTGCTGTGGTAAGACACTCAGCACACATCAGCTTGCCTTGCTTTAGGAAGTAGTTAGAGAACAGTAATTCTTTAGTCAGTCAGGGACATTTAGTGAGAATTGTTTAGTATTATATTCTGCATCTGTGAGAAACTATCCAACTGTATTATTTTTATATCTCCGTGGTTAAAACTCTATTGTTTATTGTATTCAGTAGTCTCATGTTTTCTGTTTTATTATTTGTCATTAAATATTTTAATAGCTTTCTTTGTGGCTGGCTCTTTAGAGAATACATTTAACATCTTGAAAGTACTTATGCTTGTTGTAGTGACACTGTGGCCCTCCTGAAAGCCTTGCTGCTTTGGTTACACTCTGTCATTTGCATTAGTATACATTTTACACAGTATAATTGGGTACCCTTTGTGTAAGAGCCTTAGTTAGGATAGCTGACTGGTGGCAGTATGATTACCTCAGAGTCTGGGTAGAAAGTGGCACAGCAAGCAAATATGTGCCAGATTTTCCCAGTTGTGTATGGGTGCATGTGTGAAACTCAAATATCCAAGAGTGTGCATGCCAGCTACTGGGAACAGGGACACAGAGCTCCAAAGTGGACAGTGTGGAGTGTGTGTAGGTCTGGAGAAAGAATGAGAGCCCAGCCCCAGGTCTGGAGCATGCTCCCTGTGTGGTCTTAAGGGAAATTGTGCTTGGTGTATGGAGCTGTATCTGAAAATACTGTGTAAATCCATCTTTGTTCTTAGTGACTATAAATCACTGGAGTCAGTGGTGAGGATTGCGTCTCCTTGATTGCTCGCCTGGAGTAGGGACCCATCACAATGATATGTTTAATATGATAGAAATTCAATAAATATATAGTGTAAGCAGTTAGTATAAATAAAGGAACACATTTAAAAATGTACATTATTTCAAAATATTAACTACTATGAAGCATAAGTGTGATTATATCCTATTATATGTACTGCTGAGTAGCATAACATTTCTAATGATGTTTCTCTGTACATTAAAATGTATATTTGCATTTAAATTTCCTGAATAATTGTAATATTGACTTCTTATTGGATGCTGTTCTAAATAAATTGCCTGAAAAAATGACAGTGTGTGTATATAATCAATAACATTTTTATTAATAATATTACTGGGCATAAATATCCTTTTAAAAAATAATTAAGGTCAACCGCAATGACAACATTTCTACTTATATTACTAATGAGTTAAATAAGAACTATGAGGAAGAACTGTTTTTTATCATGATTCAGGCTACTACGATAGGGCTAGTTTTTATCTCTATCTTTCACGATAGGGGTAATAACCTTAAAGATATTTTTTTTAGAGAGAAATTAAAATGTGATCATTTGACGAGAATAAAGGGCACATCTACTGTGGTGTGTGGGTGCAGAAATGGTGCAGATACCTGCGAGTAGGTAACTTCATCATTTGAGGAAGGATTTCATCAATCAATCAATTCAAAATTAATTGTAAAAGCGAGCCATAGTATATTTTTGCCAATTTTGCGCTGCCTTGCTATGTTGGTAAAACGCTGTATTCTGTGACCTGTATATACCAAACACACTCCACGCTTCAACAATATAAAAAATGACAATTGTCAAAAACATATTCACAACAACAGCACACACATGTTCCCTGTTTATGTCATATCAGCATAATATCATCAGAGTGGATATCAGAGGCAATCTCATTGTCCTCACTGTTGAGAATCTCGTGGGCAGCTAATGGCAGGCCTTTTCATTCGTTTCTGGGCTCTAAAAATAGGCTAAATATGCTATTCATAAATTATTCTTAAATATAAGAGCTACCTTTTACTATTGGTTTTTACTATAACCTTGGTACCATCCAATTTCCCTTTGCCAGTTGTAATGCATATATATGTTGCATTTGCTTTCTATAGTTTAATATTGTTAATTGTTTAGCATAAGTTCTATTCCATCATTAACAACTTTAATATCTTGATTTTGTTGTTTTTTTATATTGTGCTGACCTTGGTTCCTGTTAGGGTGCCCTACTAGGTAGGCACATTTAGCTGCTCTTGATTTATTCTTATTTACTATATTTAACTTTTTAGCATATTTATTTTTTTTTTTATTTTTTTTTTTTATATATAAGTATTTTTTTTGTTAAGTTTTTATTTTTCTTCCTGCCTTTTATTATTTCTTAAGTTTCATTTTATTTGCATTGTGTTCTTTTCATCAAACTGTGTTTTGTCGTGATTTCGTAAACAGTGGTGTTACTTTGTTTTAAATACTTTTAATCCTTTTCCTTTGGACTGCTGGCTAAGTTTTGTTTGTTTCTTGAAATGTTTTGGTCTTTTTTTAATTCTCGTTTCTTTTCTGCTTTTCTTTTTTACTTTCAGTGGACTTATATTACTAATAATATCAATTTCAAGAGATGTCCAAGAAATGTTAAAATATCTAAGTAGCCATAATGTAAATATATTAAAGTAAACTGATGATGTGTATAGAGTCAGACTAGGGAACAGCATACCTTCTAATGCATTAGTTATGAACAGGACATCAGAAAAAGAACAAGGCTTTGAAAAATGACAATAAAAGGGCATAGATATTTATTTAAAGTATCCAACAAAGCAAGTGCTCGGTCAAGATCTATTACTGTGAAATTTATATCCACCATGGATAATTACTTAATCTTTAAAAACTGCACGATCTGATTCACTACTTGAGACTGATGGAAATACTATTAGAGTAGATAATTAATTCAATACAAAGATGATGGAAAGAAGGAAAAATGCATATCTTTCATCAAACACCTTTAAAAATATAACATCAAAGTTCATTATATTTTTCCTTCCAAAATTATTTTTTTTTTCATGATGGTCCCAGAAATGTCATCTTCTTGGATGAGGCTATTTAGTTCAGTTAGAACAATAATTGGACTGGTCAGGGATGTCTGTGTCTTTTACTAAGAAATTTCAAGATAAATGATTGTCTTATTTTTTAATTCACATAAATATTTTGTCATCTGTATCACAAGTACTAGGCAAAATTAATATTAATATTACTATTAATGTTAATGCTAATATTATTTAGCACTCCTTCATATTAGTTAATTAGTGAGGATGGAGTCATATTTTTTAAATCATGATTCATCCACATAAAATGTTAAAGTGGAAAACACAGCATAGTAGATGATTTGGACTGTAAGTTATAGCAGTAGGATTAACTTGATCATATTCAGAAAGGTGATGTTAAATATAAATTAAATTGGCTGCTTCAAATTAAATTGCTATCATTTCATATTAATCTGGCTTTTTATAGCATTTCATTTTTTATGTTCTTTTTAATTTCTTGCTAAGAGTTGCTCCTCTTTAAATTTAATGATAAATAATGTTGTCTTTCATAGCTTGTGCTTTAGGTTTAAGACGGTTTACTTTTGTTCAATCTTGATTCATGAGCATGTTTTCAGGAAATGCAAAACACCAGATTCACGTCAAGCCTTCAAGTAAATGTATATAAATGTACTTTCATTGCTGGCATTAAAGTGTTATGTTTGAAAAAATTTAATATATTATTACAGAGCAAAACATATATTTGTTCTGTTTCTATTCCCATACTTAGCTAGTGAATAACACATCATTAAAGTTCTTTTCAAATACTTATTCATACTCATTAAATTAAATAGTTTATAATTACCTGGCTGCTAAGATTATAACTTGTACTCAGTGGTAACATTTCCATTGGAATCCCGTGTATTTGTTGTTCAAACAATATGTCTTTATATTAGGTATTGTACACTTAAAGTCATTGGATGGAAAATCGGACAGTCACCCTTGGGCTGACACAGATGTCTCTGATGGACAGAAGCAGCCAGTAAATCATGTTATAACTAAAAAATCACCACCTATATAAATGTCTAAAACATAAAACTTGTGTGCCACATTTGGGTTGCACTGCTAGGCTTATAAAGCCCTAGTGGTCATTAGCCTATTATATACTTATGAACCTATGAACCTATATAGTTGACATGGATTTTCCATCAGAAATCATCATAGTCTGTCTTCGCCTACAGCAGGACAAAATTTCAAAAATAAAATTAACTAACAAAAGTAAATATAAATTAGTTGACTGCTTTCAAAATTGTTGAGTATATAGCGTTGTATCTGTATGTGTGGTAAAGCAGATATATGTGAATAAGGTAAAATCAGCCCCATTTTACATTTTGAGTAATAAATGAACAACAAGATTATCTGATCTCTGAAGGAAGTGACATGGATTAATTTATTTCTTCATTTTTTTTAATGTATTATATGTAATTTTAGGGTAGCACTACACAATCCTGAAAGCCCAAAATCCTGAAGCCCAAAATCCTGAGACCAAAATCTGGAAAGTTCAAAATACTGAAAACTCAAAATACTGAAAACTTAAAATACTGAAAACATACAGGATACCAACACTTACTATATTCCAGCACAAGTTCATACAGAAACAAATAAAACACAAACCATATTACTCTTCTCCAAGAATAAGTAGGGGGCAAGCTCCCCTGCACCCCCCACACCCCCTGCTACTTAAATAAATCAACTCTAAGATTGCACTTAATGTAGTAAAGTGCAATCTCAGAGTTGATATATTTAAGTATCAGGGTGTGTGAGGGGCACAGCCCCCTACATGGGGGGTGCATGTGAGCTTCCCCCCCTGCATATAATTGAAGGGTAATATGTTGCTGTATGTACTTGTGTTGGAATATAGTAAGTGTTGGTATCCTGTGTGTTTTCAGTATTTTGAGTTTTCAGTATGTTGAACTTTCGAGATTTTGGTCTCAATATTTTGGTCTTCAGCATTTTGGGTTTTCAGGATTCTGTAGCACTCCCCTTTTTTAGATATAGTCAATCATATTAGTTAAATAAAAATACAAGATATAATAACTCATGACATCTAGCTTTCTTGCTGATTAGAGCAACTAGTAATAAGAGAGATCTTCAGTATGGAAGATTAATATTAAAAGATGAATGATATCTGTTTGGTATTCAAGAGACGTGCCTTTTTAATTGATAATGATGCCATTGACATTGACTAGGTAACAGACATGAGGAATAGTTTTTAGCATTGATTAAACCATTAGCAAAAATGCTCTTACTGCTTATAGAAAGACCAGGTTTCCACCAGTAAACAGAAACAAATAATTCACAGTTATGCTACTTCTGCTTCTATTTGATAGCAAAATAATGTGCCAGTGTAGCTCATGATTTTTTTTTTAATTCCCTTAAGGTAAATGACTATCTTTTAACAAAATATTTATGAAAGAGCTATAGGTTTAATTAATAAATTTAATAACAGAAAAAAATAAAATTATATTTATTAACCAGAATCTAGTAGATAATTACTTAAACATTCATAATCTGGGGTTGCTAAATCAACTTTTAGATATTTCAGACATATACTTAAATGAAAACTTTGATATGATTATAGCAGATAATTATAATAGGATTAGTGAAGAAATTGTCACAATTACTTTCAAATTAAATGCTGTTTTCTTCTCATTTGAAGATAGATTACATCTTCTAAAATGATTATATTATCTAAAACTCTTTTTATTATTAACTATTTATTAGTATCACATAGGGAAAAGATCATAAAAATTAACAATATTTTATAACATTTCTGTAATATCCCCATAAAATCCAGGTCTACATATAATAGCCATATTAGAACTTCAAATAAGGGAGGTATTGGCTTCCCTGATATAAATTCAAGTTTCACATTTAAAGATGATTTTGCATTGCTTTAATAATCTTTGTGATACAATCTACAAGCAGAGTCATTCTACCATAAATAATGATTGTTTAAAACTACTTCTTTAGATTTCAACAACAACAAGATGTTATGGGTTATAAAAATACTCTAATGGTTCCATGAATAAATTGACTATGTTAATATTATTATAAAATCCTTTAGAAACTATATGTAAAATAAGATCCTGTTTAGAGAAATGGTTCCTCGCTATTCTGAAAATAGCTTATACTTAAGTTTGTTTTAATTCCAATATTTAACCTAAAATCAAATCACTAAAAAATGAAAAATCTGTTCAATTGGTCACAATGATTAAAAGGAACAATTGCAGTATGATTTGACAAAATTATATGTAGTTTTGAATTGATTCAAAGTAATTGGATTTTAATTCATAATATCAAATCTAGATTAGAAGGAAAATGAAATGAATGTCAACATCAGAAAAGCAGAGAATCTTAAATTATTACAATACTTTTTTCTTATTATTTACAGTAATGGGAAAATACTTTATTTAATTTATGTAAATGAATTGTGAATTAGAAATTAAATGATATATATATATATATATATATATATATATATGTGTGTGTGTGTGTGTGTGTGTGTGTTGAATTTTATTAATTAATTGAATCAAATGGAAATAAAGTCTGATTATTGTAAAGAAATAATATAAACATCAGTAGGTTCAACTACTTATAATGTTGCCTGGAAATTTGTGCATGAGAATAGTTGCATAGGTTGTTCCTTAATCCTTATAGAATTTGTAGAATTTATGAAATAAGTAAACACATTTGTTTGAGATGTGGAAACACTACTTTAGCAGTTTGGATCCTTATTTTTATGCATGTAAAACAGTTAATAGTAGGAAGATATAACATATTTCTTTAAAGCTTTTTGGACAGGTAGGATATCTTATGCATTGCTGGTAACAAATGCTGTAATTTCTATATGTATAAAGATATCACAGTATCCATTAATAGTTAAAAAGTGATTATATTCATTTGGAAGAAGCCCTCTGCAAACACGTTTACTTATTTTAATAAAATTGCCACTGTTTTATGCCAAAATAAAAATTGCCACTGTTTTATGCCAAATCAAACTAAGAACAACAAACAAGAAATATTTTTTTAAATATTAACTGAAATTTAAATCATTATTAGAAAATATAGCTAATAGTTGAATAAACTAATATTATTCTAAGTTTATTGTGTGAGATATTTATTTATGTAGACATATATTTTATGTTTGCTTGTATATTTTTTATGGAAAAAAAAGATTATTGCTTCTCTTGGTAAAGATAAATAATATATTCTGAAGGGAAGACCTGAGTTGCCATTAAAGGATAAAGTGTTTTAGGCAAAACACTATGCTAAGAATACTGAGTTTTGATCTTATGCAAAACATTTAGTATGTTAGCCATATAGATGATTATCGATAATATTAATAATGAAATTGTCATTATATATTAAAGCTATATCTAGATGGGCAAAGATTGATGACTATATAATGGAATTTGTTGGCCAGCAGCCACTAAATTATCAGACCACTTATTTATAAGAGTGAAAAAAAATCATAAACTTGAGCAATAAAATAGCTAAAATGCAATAAACCTTTCCATCAGAACAATTCATTGTATTACTTTAGAAAAAAAGTAGTCTGGCTGACATACAAAACTATCTAACTGTTACAAACTCAAGCTTATACATAATATAATATAATATAATATAATATAATATAATATAATATAATATAACATAACATAACATAACATAATATAATATAATATAATATAATATAATATATAAACCAAATAAGTACCCAGCTTTGTAAAAACTTGTTTACACTTGAAATCCACCTACACCACTAAGATCTCATCTAAAACAACTAATAGCCATAATAATGGGTGGCCCAAATGGATACATGAGAAGTCAGCAAGTAAAGGAGAGTCTTATTGCTGAAACTGAATTCATCCTCAATTCTTGGTGAGTACCTTTACAAGGTGGACCCTGTTTTTACAAAATCTCACCAAGAAGACACTGATATATAGACTGTATTTATATAGCATATATCATGGACAGAAGCAGGTTAAAATTTAAAAAAGGCAGCTGGGTGCAGAAGATCCAGGATAAAAAAGTGCCCAATCCTGGTAGGCACACTGGTGCCAGGACTAGAAAAGATGACAGTGTAGAAACCTCAAAATACGGAAACATTCCTAAAATGGGGCCAGGTCAGGCTCAAGGGGGAGGATGGAGCCCTGTTGTAGAAGGAAGCAGTAGTCCACAAAAATCACAAAAACTGATAGGGCAAAGAATATCCATAAAGATGATAAAGTGGACTATTGAGGATAAAAAAGAAATGATGTATTGTTACTATTATGCAAAAAGCCCAGAATTTCCAGACACAAGATATATAAAATGATTAACAGAGAAATTAGAAGAAAGAAAAATACTTCCACAAGAAAAACTGTCAGAAGCTTCTAATAAAAATTTGTATTCATTAATTCAGCAGATTTGTGAAAAACAGTATACAGAACAAGAAACTTTGATCTGTTAGGAAAAAGAAGCATCCGAGGAAGTGCAAAAATATAAAAAGCAAAACCGAGAGATTTTTGAAAAGTATAAAAAAGAAATATGGACATGGGAAAGAAAGAGAGATTTGATATCATGCAATATTTATGCAAAGGAGAAAACCAAATTAATCAGTATATAAATAAAGAAGCCCTAAAGATATTTGAAGAGAAATACAGGCAAAGGCATCCCGATATGTGTTTCTCACTGAATATTAACTCAACTGAAGTTGTGGCTGTCTCCCTAGAGTACTTGTTAGAATTTCTATGTAGCCATTGATAGCAGTGGGGGGTAGTTTCACCTCATCACTGATATTCTGTCCTGCCTTATATAAGTGATACATTTTGGGTTATCTCTGCTTAATATTCTGAGCTTTGGCCGACTAAGATCTACCTGAAATCAACTCGATGTAAAAGTGAATTTAAGTACACTTTTATCTGCTCTTTTTCGTATAGTACTGTATTTAATTTATTTATTTGTGTTTCTCACTGAATATTAACTCAACTGAAGTTGGGGCTGTCTCTCTACAAAGTACATGTTAGAATTTCTGTGTAGCCATTGATAGCAGTAGGGGGTAGTTTCACCTCATCACTGATATTCTGTCCTGCCTTATATAAGTGGTACATTTTGGGTTATCTCTGCTTAATATTCTGAGCTTTGGCCAGCTAAGATCTAACTGAAATCAACTGGATGTATAAGTGATTTTAAGTACACTTTTATCTGCTCTTTTTCATATAGTACTGTATTTAATTTATTTATTTGTGTTTCTCACTGAATATTAACTCAACTAAAGTTGTAGCTGTCTCTCTTCAGAGTACTTGTTAGAATTTCTATGTAGCCATTGATTGCAGTGGGGGGTAGTTTCACCTCATCACTGATATTCTGTCCTGCCTTATATAAGAGGTACATTTTGGGTTATCTCTGCTTAATATTCTGAGGGCCGGCTAAGATCTGCCTGAAATCAACTGGACATATAAGTGAATTTAAGTGCACTTTTATATGCTCTTTTTCATATAGTACTGTATTTAATTTATTTATTTGTGTTTCTCACTGAATATTAACTCAACTGAAGTTGTGGCTATCTCTCTACAGAGTACTTGTTAGAATTTCTGTGTAGCAATTGATAGCAGTGGGGGGTAGTTTCACCTCATCACTGATATTCTGTCCTGCCTTATATAAGTGGTGCATTTTGGGATATCTCTGCTTAATATTCTGAGCTTTGGCCAGCTAAGATCTACCTGAAATCAACTGAATGTATAAGTGAGTTTAAGTACACTTTTATCTGCTCTTTTTCATATAGTACTGTATTTAATTTATTTATTTGTGTTTCTCACTGAATATTAACTCAACTGAAGTTTTGGCTGTCTCTCTACAGTTAGTTCCTCACCCACCCTCCCTGTTCTTATTTTGGTGTTAATGTTGGTGGCTTTGAAATTGCCTGCCCCTCTTGTAGATTTGTTTTTAGATATTCCTTCTGGGCCCATCTCATTTGCTCACTCAACTGAGTGCACTGAGGTCATATTCTGATTTCAGGCACTCCTAAAAGAAGCATTTGGGAAGGACAAACCCTGTAGCCTCTTAATCCTACTCTGCCCCCCCAAAAAAAATAAATAAATTAAATAAATAAATAAATAATATATAAATATATATATATATATATATATATATATATATATATATATATATATATATATATATATATATATATATATTATTCAGCTGCTCTTACTGTAACTGTCTTAGTTGCTGTTCTGCGTGCTATCTGTTCAGTCACTCTTACTCTGCACTTATTACTGCTTATTAGTAGCCTTCTAATTTACTGCCTTCTGCACTTGTTTTTTAGTCATTTGTTAATTTAATTGAATTTATTTGAACTGTATTTGCTATAGTGTTGCTACACACTTGGGTGTGCTGGCCTGCACTGCAATTTGAATTGTATTTACTGCTGCTTTAGCTGCTTTTCTGTAAAAAAAAAATTCTAAGCTTGTTTCCTGCCTTTCCTGTAACTAGTCTAGGTCCAGATACAGGCTTGCTATATCCAGGACTCTTTGTAAGCTTCTGAGCCCTCCAAGCCTTTCCATGTTGGAGGGAAGCCTTCTAGCTTATCAGTGGGAGTGGTAAGCATCAGGTAGCCTATCTACCTCAAGAGGAGTGGTCCCTGGCCCAGAAATTGTAGCTATTGGCTGTTTGAGCAGTTATTTTCCCATCTCTTTCAACGTTCTGGTTTAAAAGCCACACTTGTGCTTGTTTCCCACCTTTCCTGTAACTAGCCTAGTCCAGATACAGAGTTGCTGTATCCAGGACTGTCGGTAAGCTTCTGAGCCCCACAAGCCTTTCTGTGTTTTTGTTTAAATAATTTGTTTAACTGTTGTAGGCTACACACTAAAGTGTGATAGCCTTTTCTGATCCTTTTTTGTCGCTTAAAGCTGTTTTAAGTGTATTTTTTACTGTTTTTACCTTAATCTTTTCAAAAATACAAACAAAAAAAAATATTTCTTTCCCACCTTTCTAAGCTAGTATAGTCCTTTTTTCAGGCTAGTGCTGAATTCAGGGTTGTGATACTAGCTTCTGAGTTGCCCATAGCTTACTTGGATAGAAAGAAGTTTCTCTGGTCACCTGTGAGAGCGGGGAGCTTTGAGTAGCCTATCTGTCCCTTGAGGAGTGGTTCCAGCCCAGAAGTTAGTAGTTTATTGACCATTTTGGGCTAATTTCTATCTCATTCATTTCCCTACTATAAAAACCGGGTTTGGATGGTTTTCTGTGCCGGTTAGCTATGGTTAAATTATTCCTGGCTCCACTAAGTCTCCTCTTCAGTTTTTCCCTTGAAAGTAGTCTAACTCTCAACCTAAGCAGTCAAAAAGCATCCTACAGCCCAGCACTTGCTCAGATCTAATAGCCAAGCACTAATATACCTGACACTTGATTGCCCAGCAGGGCAAGGCTCTTTATTCACCCCTCACCAACCAAGCGACTAAGCAGTTCACCCTACTATTCAGGCATGACCAAAGGGCAATTTCAGGGGTACTCTCCAGTCCAGCTGGTGAATCTGGGTATCCTGATGCAATGTTACAACTGCCTCATGTACACAGACAACCCTCTCCTCCTACCACAAAACACTAACATATGCGAGAGAAATGCAATTATACAGCCAAACTGGAGGCTAAGCTGTCTTCACCCAAGACTGAAACAGACAGTCAAGAGGAGAAGGTTAACATTTGCACCACACCTCCAGCCACACATAGACCTACTAAAACAGCACTGGCAAAAAATACACATAAATATACAAAATCATACTCGGAAGCTCTAAATAAAAACCTGCAAAAGCATCAGAGACCTCCAAAGCAGACACCCAAACAACCTGCACCTCCTGTCACAAACCAGACAACACATAAAACACAAAATCAGTCTGCCGCACAAACACAGCCCTTAAGGCAAAATAACATACCTAACACACTAGTAATAGGTGACTCTATAGTCAGGCACACTGATGTCCCACTCACTAGGCTGGACAAGCAGTAGGTTACTGTTAGCTGCCTGTCAGGAGCCAGACTCTGCCACATAACACAAGCACTCAGGTCATTCCAGAACAAGTACAAATATGACTCTGTTCTTGTTCGTGTTGGTGTGAATGATCTGAGACATACCTCCCTGGACTACATGAAAAGAGACATGGAACAGCTCTCTGATCATGTAGTCCAGGCTGTTATGACCCTGACCCTGAGTAGCATCCTGCCCTCACCAAGAATGATACCTCAGTATAAAGAAAAAATGATCAATTTCAACAATTGGCTAAGCTTCTGGTGTCATTCAAGGGGGATCCAATGTCTGTCAGCCTGGGATGACATGCTTGACAAGCTGCATTGCTTCACAAGAGACGGTTTGCACCTATCACCCCTAGGCTTTCGAATACTGGCCAAGGCTCTTGCTGCCCCCATACTGCTTTTTAGGCAAGGCTCAAAAGTCAAACCCACCTCTGTAAACAGCACAATTAACAAAAAATTGAGGGTTATGCTACTCAACGCCAGGAGTTTAAATCTCAAAATGCGTGCGCTCGAAGCACAACTCAGTATGGAGAACGTTGACATCTGTGCAGTAACTGAAACCTGGTTCAAGGCTCCAGAGAGCACCACAGTACTACCAGGCTACAACTCATACAACATGTTTCAGCCACAGAACATGGACCAAAACACAAAAGGAGGGGGTGTATTCATATTCATCAAGGATACCTACACCTCCAGGTTAGTGGCGCAGCATGATACCTCTGAGATCATCCATGTGCAACTAACATCGGGCAAATCTGCAATGCAAATTGTGGCCTGCTACAGATCACCCTCCATGACCCAGGACCACCACTCCACCTTTCTGGAGACACTGGAAAACATGAAGGTCCTACCGAACACCCTGATGTTGGGCGGTTTCAATTGCCCTACCATTAACTGGGAAAACTACTTGCGTACAAACTCCCAGGCCCAGCACTTCCTGTAATTCATCAACGCAAATGTCCTGGATCAGCTGGTAACCCCCCCTACCAGATGTGAAAACATATTGGACCTGGTCATCACCAACATGGGCGCCAGATGTTCCACACCGGAGGTCAACCCATCACTGGTTAGATCAGACCATAAACTAATCACTCTGGATGTCCACACCCCACCACTACCCCCAACTAAGGAAACCACAGTAAAAAACTTTTCTATAGCAAACTTCACCTTACTTAAGACAGAGGTGGTAAGTTTCACAGCCCCCACACTAAAGGATAATGCTGCCCAAGATGCAGAAACCTTTACAAATGCACTCTATGAGCACCTACAAGGATGCATGGATCATGCCAGATCTAGCAAAACCAAGACTCAATCCTCTAAGAGAAGGAAACCAGTTTGGTGGACCCCTGCCATAAACATGCTATACAATAGAAGGAGGAAACTAGTTCAGAAAAAAAGCAAATCCCAAGAAGGAAAGACATCCCTGATCAGTATCAGTAAGAAACTAAGGTCCCTCATAAAATCATCCAAGGCTAACTTCGAAAGAAAACTAGCCAAGGATTCAAAAGATAACCACAAAGCCTTCTTTAGCTATGTTAAGAACCTAAGTGGCAACTCGCAGATATGCACTGAACTAGTGGTTGCATCTTGCACGAACTACAGAATGAACTAACCCCCCACCTAAACATGCTGTTCAACCTCAGCCTCTCCACAGGCTACATGCCCATAGACTGGCGCACAGCAATGGTTATTCCTTTCCATAAAGGAGGGGCCACAACTGACCCTGGTAACTATTGCCCCATAAGCCTGACTAGCCTGGTCTGCAAGGCTATGGAGCGCATCATCATGGGACTCATTAACAAAGGCATTGGGAAGCTCCAAACACTTGACCTGACCCAGTTCGGCTTTGTTAAGGGCAGATCATGGCTACTAAATCTGGTTGACTTCTTCGAGACAGTCACTAAGGCCATAGACAAGGGAAAGGTGGTCCACATAGTCTATCTTGACCTCGCCAAGGCTTTCGACACCATTCCCCACTCGGGTATTACAGAAAATCTCACCAGCCTGAACATAAACCCCTATGTCACAAGATGGGCTGCCAAATGGCTTACAGACAGAACTCACACGGTAAGAATAATGGGCTCCTGGTCCGACTCTAAACCAGTCACAAGTGTTGTCCCGCAAGGCTCGGTCCTGGGACCCCTAGTGTTCAGCATATACTTCTCAGAAGTACAGGCAAACACAGGAGGACTATGGCTAACCAAGTTCACTGACTGTAAACTGGGAGCCATAATTGACTCTCCGGCTGACACAGACATCCTCCAAAAGGGCCTTACTGAGATGGACACCTGTTGTCAAAGTCATGGCCTCAAACTAAATGCCAAAAAATGCATAGTCATCCCGTTTGGGAAAAAAAAAACACCCATGAATTACCACATAGGTGGCAGCCCCCTTAATACAGAAGAGGTAGTAAGAGATCTGGGGACCCAGGTAGATATTAATCTCTCCTTTAACAATCATTTAGCCAAAGTAGTTAGGAAATCCTTCTATGCGGCCCATCTAATTACTAAAGGGTTTGCATCTAGAAATAAAGAGGTTACAGTGCCCCTCTACTTGTCACTCATCAGACCCATCATAGAGTACAATGCCCCATTTGGGATGTACCTCACAAGACACTTTCAATAGCTGGAAAGACCACAAAAGTACCTCACCAAGAGGATTACTGGCCTCAAACATATGTCCTATGTAGCCTGACTGAAAAAACTCCAGCTGTACTCAGTGGTATATCGCTTACTCAGAGGTGATCTCTGCCTGACTTACAAAGCCATGTCCAACTCAGAATTGATGGACATGCTCCACCTAAAATATCCAAGTCACGTGCTCTAATGAGATAAACCTCACCACAACAATAAATAGAACATTCTGGAGGGATAGATTCCTGTCACAGAGACTCCCTAAGCTTTGGAACAAAATTCCAAACTACATTAGGCAGAACCCCTCACTAACACTCTTCAAGAGAAACCTTGACAAGTGGATGGGTAACAGAAAATACACTCCTGGGATCATTTCATTGGCTCTGCTTGACAGAGGATCTGTTAATTAATCAATGGGGGTGGCGAAAGCCGACACTCTCTGGCTAGGCTTATAAATGCCATCAGCAGATAGCCTAGTACCGACCTATGAACCTATGAACCTATATGGAAAATTTCACAATAAACAAATAATATCACAAGGAGGGAATATAGAAAAGAAGATTAGTAAAGTAGAAGTTAAAAATAGATGCTGAAGTTGTGGAGTACCTGCAAAGTGAAGGATATGGTGTAGAAGGTCTAGCACAGGTTACATCACAGCAGGATATAGTGAGTCCCCAAAGTAAGGAGAAGCAGAAAGACCTGGAGAGATCTGAAGAAGAAATATGGGTATGGGAAAGAAAAAGAGATTTAATGTGGTGTAATATTTATGCAAAGGAAAAAAAAAAAAAAACTATCCAATACAAAAAGAGAAGCACCAAAGATATTTGAAGAGAAATACAGGCAAAGGAATCCAGACATGGAAAACTTTACAATACAAAAAATAAAAAGACAAAGAGGAAATGTATAAAAGGAGATTAGTAATTGAGAAGTTAAAGAAATAGAAACTGAGGTTATGGAGTAACTGCGAAGTGAAGGATTCAGTGTAGAAAATCTAATTCAGAAAGCACAACAGGACAGAGCAATGGATATCCAAATTAAGGGGAAACCAGTAGAACAGAAAGCAATTGTTCAGGTGCCATATGAAAATATCTTGGAAACCAGTATAAATGTTCACTTGAAGCTAGACAGCAAGGGAAGGAACAGGAAACTGGAAGCTCTGATGCAGTCAGTGTTGAGGAGTGGTAGGCCAGTGAGTTCCCATATGATAGAGCAACAGATAGCACAGGATGGAATTGAAGAGAATATGCCTCAGGAAGATGCTATAGAACCTTCCACAGAATGCCTGCATGAAATGGAAAACAAAAAATGTGCCTTCAATTTGTAAGAAAATGAGCTAAGAAAAGACCTGCTTGATTTAAAGATCAATGAAAGAAATAGACTGCAGAAGGTCAATAAAACCCAAAAAGTAAGAAGTTTGATAAAACAAATGAACACTAATTAGGACTATCCATAGAAATCCATGTGATATAACAGAAGTAAACAGGATATATTACTGTGCAGCTAAATTAATAACTGATAAAGTTCTATCACAAGAACTCACGGTAGTTAGGGAAAGGAATGAGAGAAATCAATACCATCATGGAAGTATCGAATGGAGAAAACTATAAAGCAATTAATGCAAGAAGTGTCACTGTTAAAGAATATAGAAGAGGGAACAGATCAACCAAAATACTAAGAAAGATAGATGTGATATGTGCAGTATTAGAACAGACCAGGATCTACCATGCACTATTGCAAATAACAAACTAAAAATCTCAGCACAGGTGGAAAAACTCAGAAGATACATAAATAAACATAAAGGAAAAGTACAAAATAAACAATTTATTGATGACCCAAAAATGCTTTACAGAGAATTCGAAAACAAGGTAAAAGGAATTGAAAGACCACCAAAAATAAGAAATGGATGGATACATTTTGGAGAAGTATCTATCTATGAAGATCCTGTGGAACATAACAAAGATGCTAAATGAATAGAAGAAGTAAAAGAAAGAATAAGAAATTTAAAGGTACACGATATGCAATGGGATGAATTAACAGCCAGAGAGATTGAAATAAAGTTATGAAATGCCTGCAATTGGAAAATCCCAGGCCCAGATGCAGTGTCTAACTTTTGGTTAAAAGTATTAACAGCTTTGGCAACAATTTAGCCATGAGTAAGCACTATTTATATGCAAACCCTGAACAGAGTCCAACCTGATAAATAACAGGAAAAACAATGCTCCTACGTAAGAGTGAACCTGCAAGCTGCTTTAAAAATTATAGGACAATACCTTGCCTTCCAACAATGTGTAGACTATACACGGGAATTGATGCCAATATAGTTTATAGCCATTTAGAAGAAAACTCAATTATGGTAGTAGAACAAATGGGCAATAAAAGAAAGTCATATGGGCAAAAGATCATTTGTTGTTAAATGAAGTCATACCAGAGAACTGTAAAAAGGGGAAGAATCTAAGTATGGCATGGACTGACTATAAAAAAGCATTTGATAGTATCGCACATTCATGGATGATAGTATCGCACATTCATGGATAAAGGAGTGCTTAAAAATGTATAAGATACACCCTATGCTGATCGGCTACATTACAGTGACCATGAAACAGTGGCAGACCACTTTGCAATTAAGCCATGATAAAGGACAAATTATTATCCCAGGGATAAAAATTCAAAGGAGAGTATTCTAAGGTGACTCTATCACTGCCGCTATTTTGCCTTGCCCTTAACCCATTAAGCTGTCTACTTAACAGCTTAGGCCATGGCTATCATTTGCTTCCTAGAAAGCAACAAAGTATAAAGACGTCTCATCTCCTCTTTGTCAGTATTTTAAACTGTATAGCTCATCAGATGAGGAACTGAAAGTACAACTGCAAGTTGTCAGAGCTTTTTCAGATGATATAAAAATATAATTTGGTCTTGATAAATGTGCAAAAGCAACCTTTAAAGCAGGAAAACTGCAGCACCCAGAAAATATCAGTTTGAGACAAGAAAGTGATATAAAAGAACTTGGGCAGGACAGAGTGTATAAATATTTGGGAATTGATGAAGGATCGACAATAAAACATGAACAAATGCAAATAAAACTTAGTAAGGAATACTTTAGAAGACTTAAATTAATCCTGAAAACAGCATTGAGATCTAAGAGCAAAATCCAAGCTATAAACCAATTTGCTCTTCTTGTCCTAACTTACAGTTTTGGAGCAATTGATGGGCCTCAAAACATGCTGGATTGATTAGATAGGAAAATTAGAAGGATGCTTCATGTTCACCAAATGATTTATACCAAGAATATATATTCCCATTCCAAAGGAGGGATAGGCCTCCTTGAAATTGATTGCATGTATAGATCTGCAATCGTGGGACTCCACATATATCTGCTGACCTCACAAGACCCAAACGTAGGGAAACTTTTGAAATATGAGAATAAATCTAAGATGACTTCTCTGCTTAATCTAGCAGAAGCATATCGGCATCAAGCAGGAATGGAAGTCAAACCAGAAATAGATAAAAATCAGGCAGCAAATTAATGTGCCAAAAAACAAAAGAAAGAATATAAGATAAAGGACCAGATGTGAAGACAAGAAATGTGGAAAATACATAAATATAGTTGCAAGCATAGAAAACTTCTGGAAGAACCTCGTGTTGATCAGGAACGAACACTGGAATGGTTAGGGAGAGGCGAATTCAAACCAAGAGATGAAAGGTTAATCTTGGTGGCCCAAGATAGTGGGCTGCATACATGTTGATTTGCAAAGCCCATTAAACATGTGAGAGAAACAGACAAATGTAGATTTTGTAAAACCGAATTGGAAACAGTCGCACACCTTGCTGCTGGTTGTGACATACTAATGGCAGAAGGACTGTATACTGAAAGGCATAATAATGTGGCAAGATTGTTGCACTGGGGATGGTACAAACATTTTGATACTGAAATTGATGAAAAACACTGGAAACATGAGCTACAAAGCATCATAGAAAATGAAGTTTACATCACATTGGATCATTCATTACCAACAGTTCAAAAGATAGATGTTAGAAAACCAGATATAATGGTCCTTGAAAAGAAGACAAATGTAGCATTGATCATTGAAATTGCCACACCCAGTGACTACCCAGTGACTACAGTATCTTGCATACTGAGAGACACAAAGTCATAAAATATCAGGATTTACAGGCAGAATGAGAGCAATGTGGAAGAAAGATATCCAGACAGTTCCAATAGTACTAGGAGCAATGGGTGTTATAAAAAGGAATCTACAATCATATTTAGATATGTTACCAATACATGTAATGCCATACAAATTGGAGGAGTCACTACTGGGCACATTGTGGGTGCTGCAAAGAGCACTTCTGGCTGACATCAAAGACTGAAACAATACTAATTTCATGAACTTTAATCATACTTTGACTTAGGAATGGAGTCCATTCCTGTCATGGTATTAGAAATCCAAAAGATATGGAGAAATTAAAAAAGGGAGAAATCATAACAAACTAATAAAATCGATCTGGTGACTCACTATATTCTACTTTTTGCAGCTAAGACATGGAAAACTGTCTCAACAGACATCAGATCTGTAGGCAATAGAAAGTTTTATATAAAACCTCAAGATCTGTGCAAAAAAGCAACAAAAATATTTTAGTATGCAGAAAAATATCCTAATACAGAAACAAATATTATGATCAATACACTTTTCTTTTTTTCACTTTACAGCCTAGACCAGCACATCATTAACTCCTCTATGCCCTAATAATAGCAGCAGTTAAACAAATTCTAACTAACGTTCAGTTAGCACAAATTATCTATTTATGCTAACCTGTTTAACTCTAACTTCTCATCCTTTATACTTTGGTGGCAACACCATCACTCCTCTTCTATCAACAGCTATACTGTCCCTGTATTGCATGCTCTGTAGTAACAAATATACCACAGTGAAAAAGGTTCTGCTGACAAAAATAACAACTGGTAGTATACTACAGTCTGATATTCCTGTTAAATTAGCATCAGCATCATGATTAACTGTACACAGATGCACCTACGTTTTTTGATAAAATTCATTCCTATATACAATATTATGTCACATAATGTCACATACTGTAATGTATAAACTTCTTATCACCTCAGTGTTTTCTTGTACTATTTCTTTCACTTCATTGCACAATTGCTCTAGTTATTTTTCCTTAACAATGGAGCTTTCTCTCTGGGACACCCCTCAAAAGGGTTTTTGTACTAGCCTTAGTCAGCCTATCCAAGTCACTAAAGGAAATAAATAATTCAATAAATAAATACTAGGAGATAGGGAAGATATATTGATATTTATTTTTCTTTATAAGCTTTAACTTTATTGTCAATAATTTTAGTAAAATGATGTTGATGTCTTTCTAGAAAATGGACATGGTTTTGTTCACTATAGTAGTATAGTGAAATAAAAAAGTGTAACACATCAATTATAGCTGCATAATCTAGGTTCTATTCCTGCTGCAAATATGACACCAATGCAAATACATTCCTGTTTAGAAATATTTTAAGGTATCCCATAAAACAGGCAAATTATGTTCAGAGATGGAATGGATATACCAGAAATCTTCCCAGAATTCCTTAATTGTATTTGGATTCACAAGCAGCATGGTAAAAAAGGTAGATAACCTTAACAGAGTTTTGAAAGATCTAGATAGCTTGTCATAAGGTATGTATCACAATGATAATGGTTTGAGAAAGACACAAAAACTGATTTAGGTTAGAAAAATGTTGGTTATAATCTCTAGATGCAAAGACTTTGTCAGTTCTGGTCCATGAATTAAATCTCTTAGAATGAGGAGATTGAACGACATCTACAAGGACAGATGAAATAATAGCAACTAGACACAGGTTAATAGACTAAGAATATTCTTTGTCAAAGAGGAAATCTTAAAATCAGTGGACTGATTATATTTGTCACTTCAGTGTAAAAGAGTTGAAATTATCTGTATAATCCAGCATTCTTTAACATTATAATTTATTTCATTAAAATATATTCAGATTTCCTACTTAGAGGTATGGATATAAATAAATTGAAATCAAACCATACATGTAATTATTAATACAGAAATCTCAGGCAAGATGTTAAACTAAGGCTTCCTCTATCTGAGGTTGTGTAGCGCAAGTGGATATAACAAATCCCATGGCACTTATCAAAAATAGTATAGGAACTTCTCCAGTGCCCTGGCCAAATTTCTCATGAATGCCATCTCTGGTCTCTCCTGAAATGAGACAACTGGCCCAATCAGACTGACCTAGTCAACAAAGTATTAAAAAATACATTGAGGCTTCATCATTTGCAAAGATATTGCTTACTATTAGAATGGCAATCCCTTCCTCTTGCATGTTCAAATGATTACTAAGATAATATGGTATAACCACACTTGAAAGTTTAAAATATACCTGTAAATTTAAATGGGTTTCTGCAACACAGTCATGCTATCATTCACCTGTTCAAAATGTGGAAAGAGCATGGAAGGTGGTCTAATCATGTTACTTAATGAATCACTCACTACAAATATCTGTGTTCATGCCAGATCCACAAAGATTTCCAACCATACCTCTCAACTGTACAAATTTTTCCAGAATGTCCAGATTTTTGTCTCATATTTTTGGTCTGTTTCTCATAAAATTGTGGTTTTCTAGCAAATCCTTGGCAAGTTATTGAGGGTTGAACTCAGAAAATAATGACAGACATTTGATTTTCAGACTTCCTACCCTTCGGAAAATTAATGCTAAAACAGAATTTGTTGTCCTATCAATTTTCTATGTCTGTAAGAGCAATATTTATAAACTGTCCTTATTTTTGGGCCTTTGTCCCCCATTAGTGATGGCTTTGTCCAGATTTATTTCTCTAAGAGGTGGAGATGTATGTTTCCAACTTATCTAGATAATTATTAAAACCCATATAAATACTGGTAGCTAATTTCATATATTGCAATATATTTGCTTACAAAACTAAATTTGAATTTCATACCCTACAACTCTTATGGCATCTTCATCATGCAAAATGTTCTTCTCCTCAACAATTTTAATATCAATTTACTATATATACAAAGAAGAGCAATGAGGAATATTTAGAAGAGCAAGAGCTTGTCAAAATAGTGCAAAAATTAATCAGAATTAACCTTAAAACCCACAATTGCTCCCTCAACATAATTATTGCAAATATTCCATTTAAAATTATCTCAGTAGATATTCACCATCTGACCACTCCCCATTACACTTTCCTCTCTAAATTCATGCTGAAACTATGCTGAAATGGAGAATTGGAGAATTCTATCAATCTTAAAGTGGAGTTTAAAATGAGGTGGATCTAAAAGAAAGAGATATATGGTTAATAAGTAACAATAATTATTTAGAGGGACTAACAAATGTTAAAGTCTTGCAGAATAGGGGGAATCTCACAGAACAAGAAGATAAGCAATTGCAGAATGCTTAACAGAAAATAAGGGATTACCTTGATAATATGCATGAGTTTACAAAGATCGCTATACATTTTTTTTCATAATAATTCCAGAGCACAAAAACATTTTGCACAATGACTCAGGCAAAAGAAAGTAGAAAGGGTTGTTGCCAATCTTAGGAAGTCTATACCAAGAACCAAAAATGCCACTTAAAACTAATCCAAAAAATGAAACTGAACTGCAGGGAGCACACAAACCACAAGTTTTAATGGAATAAAGAAATTCAAACATCCTGCTGGGTCTACATAAAAAACAGTGAAACAACAGAGTGCTTTCGTCCCCGGGTATATAAGACTTATCAGAATAAAGTAAAATGTTACATCCAGCTCTTATATATTAGAAACTCCTCCCCCAATTTGAAAAGTAATTAACCTTGTTCATTAATTAAACTCTAACCTTCCCATATCAAAACATAAAATATACAAGTTTCAATAGAATAAAAAAATTTAAACACCCTACTTGGACATGCTTAAAAAGTGACACAATTTCAACAGCATCTAGCTAACTTGTGTTTTGTATGTTTTGATATGAAAAAGTTAGAGTTAAATGAAGTGCAGATGATATTATTTTATACCTGATAAAACTAGAAAATGACATTTCAGTGTTGTGGGACATTCTGAGGCAGTTTCAGATCTTTTTGGGATACAAAATTAATGAAGTTAAAGCAAAGGCAATGTCTGTAAATTATGTAGCCACACACAAATTAGTTTAGCAATATCTATGTTTATGGGGACATGGTAAAATGAAATACTTAGGAGTATGGATTATAAACATTCTGGTGTGGCAGCTAAGGATATGTGGGATAAGACTAAACAAAAGATAATGCAAAAACTAAGAAATTGGAAGCTCTGTTATATGGATATGAATAAATTACAAGCAGTTAAAATGTTTTTAGTCCCTTTAGTTTTATATAAAAGTCAAGCATATTTTTATCAACCAGAGGAGACATTGTAGATAGCAATTAATAAAAAGCTGAAGGATTTTATCTGGGAGGGGAAGACAGCAAGAATCAAGTGGGATACGTTGATTCTTCCAAAAGAACAAGGTTTTTAGAATTGCCCAATTTGAAGGGGTATTTCAGAGCTGCACAGTTAAGGTTCCAATATATTGTGCAAGCAGAAACCTATAATTCAAAGTGGAAAGGGATGATGATGAAACACCAGAGAAGCTCAGGAAACAAGGAGACACTGTGATTTTGAATGCAGATCCTTAAGGAGAATAGCTATACCCATACAAAATAGTATAATCATAAAGAAGCAGAAAGTATTCTAAGAACTAAGCCAAGATGGGAATTGAGAAAGGAGATTCTGCCAATAGTGATGACTGCAAATAGGGATAGAGAAAATGGGGAATAGGGGGCTGGAATTTATTTGAGAAAACTGGCAAAAGAACCTAAGTATGTGGAGCAAATAATTACACATGGAAAGGTAATAAATGGGAAGAGGCATATCTTGTAATATCATGCAATAGATAGAAGTGTACTGGTACATCCTTTTCTTTTCCATCCAGTAATGCTATATATAGTACTGAAAATACTTTTTACTGCAGTAATCTTAAAACTTATTTTTTTCTTCTTCTTCTCTATATATGTAATGTTAATAAAAGTCAAATTCAGAATGGTACACTACATACCTGTCAATGTGGTTTTGTTTATAGCAAATTCATGAGTTCTTTTTATGTATTCTATTTTGTGATGCTGTTCCAGTTTATAATATAGAAATGTAAATCTTCTGATATGTTTTATTTATCTGTTATTTGCTAACCTGGTAAACGGTCATGTCCACTTACAATATTTAGCCATAATCTACCAACATGAGCAAGGATGAACACAATTTATTCATGGAAATTTAATTTATTAAGTTAACCTGCATAGTTTTGGAAGGTGGAAAAAAATAAAGCATCTGGAGAAAGCATATGTAGATAAGGGAATAGTGCAGGAAGTACAAATACTGGTTAACAGAAATTTAGGATAAAACATAGGTTCATAGGTTCATAGGTTCATACTAGGCTATCTGCCCTGGGGCAATTACAAGCCTAGCCCGATTTTGTTTGGCTTACGCCACCCCTTGATTTGAGTATACTGTGCCCTTTTTAAGGTTTAGTTTACTGTGCCTCTGTCTAATAGTGACACGGAAGTAATCTCCGGGACAAACCTATGATCCCCCATCCACTCATCAAGATTCTTCTTGAAGAGATTCAGTGAAGTGCTCTGCCTAACATGAATTGGAATTCTATTCCAGAGCGAAGGGAGCCTCTGGGTTATGAATCTGTCCCTCCAGCAAGTTCTATTTATTTCTGTGCTGAGGTTCAAGTCCCTCGAGCATGTGGCTCTAAGGGATTTAGATTTACTGAGGTGGAGCATGTCCATTAATTCTGGATTGGACATAGCTTTATATGTCAGGCATAGATCACCTCAAAGTAGGCGGTATGCAACTGAGTAGAGCTGGAGTTTTTTTAACCGAGCAGCATATGGCATCTGCTTGAGTCCCTTGATCCTCTTGGTGAGGTACTTTTGGGGTCTTTCTAATTGCTGCAGGTGTCGGGTAAGGTACATCCCAAAAGGGGCATTATATTCTATGATAGGCCTGATGAGGGATGAATAAAGGGGCACGATTACCTCTCTTGATCTAGATGTGAATCCTTTCATGATGAGGTGGGCTATGTAGAAGGTCTTTCTAACCACTTTGGCAATGTGGTTGTCAAAGGAGAGATTGCTATCAACTTGGGTCCCCAGATCCCTAATTACTTTCTCTGTACTTAATGGGTTACCACCTATGTGGTAATTTGTGGGCACATTGTTTTTGCCAAAGGGTATGACTATACACTTTTTGGCATTTAACTTTAGACCATGGCTCTGGCACCAGTTATCTGTCTCTGTGAGACCTTTTTGAAGGATGTTTGTGTCAGCTGGAGAGTCGATTATGGCACCCAGTTTGCAGTCATCTGCGAACTTGGTGAACCATAGTCCTCCCACGTTGGCCTGTACCTCGGAAAAGTATATACCGAACAAGAGCGGTCCCAGGACAGAACCTTGTGGGACGCCACTTGTGACCGGTTTCGAGTCTGACATGGCTCCAGCAACTCTCACTCTGTGGGTTCTGTCTTTGAGCCAGTTTGCGACCCATCTTGTGACATAGGGGTTTATATTTAAGCTGGATAGCTTATCTATGATGCCCGAGTGGGGTATTGTGTCAAATGCCTTTGCTAGGTCCAGATAGGTTGTGTGGACTACCTTCCCTTCATCTATGGCTTTGGTGACTGTTTCAAAGAAGTCGACCAGGTTCAAAAGGCAGGATCTGCCTTTGACAAAGCCGAATTAGGCAGGATCTAGTGTCTGTAGGTCCCCAATGTCTTTGTTTATGAGCTCCATGATGATCCTCTCCATAGCTTTGCAGACTAGGCTAGTCAGGCTTATGGAGCGATAGTTTCCAGCGACCGTAGAGGCTCCACCTTTGTGCAGTGGGACCACTGTTGCTGTACGCCATTCTGTGGGCACATATCCAGTAGTGAGGCTGAGTTTGTACAGCTGTTTTATTTGAGGGGTTAGTTCTTCTTGGAGTTCATGTAGGACGCAACCCAGGACGCCATCTGGTCCCATGGAAGCAGTGTTTTTTGCTTTGGAGAGGGCAGCCTTCACCTGAGCATCAGTGATATTTGGGAGGCAGCCCTCTGCCGGGATAGATACTTGATCTTTTGGGGGGGAGGGGGTGGAGAAGTTTGCACTGAACTTGTCTGCCAGGATATTGGCGATGTCTGTGGGTTCAGTGTATTTTTTGTCATTTAGAATCAACTCAGAACAAGTCTGGGAGTTGCATCCCAGGTTCCTAACATAACTGAAAAAAGCCTTATGATTGTCTTTAGTGTCCTGTGCAATTTTTCTCTCGAAGCTGGCCTTGGAGGATTTTATGAGGGATCGTAATTTTTTGCTAGTACTGATCAGAGCTGCCTTCCCTATTAGGGATTTTGCTCTATCATGTAGTAGCTTCCTCCTTCTGTTGTACAGTTTATTTATGGCTGGGGTCCACCAGACTGGACGCCTGCCTTTAGATGATTGGGTCTTGGTTTTGTTTGGGATAGCATGATCCATGCATTCCTGGAGATGTCCATAGATTGCGTTTATATAGGATTCTGCAGTTTGGGCCGTAGTTTCCACTGGCCCTGGGGCCTTGAAGGATTCCACTTTGGTTTTGAGAAGTGAGAAGTTCACTTTTGAGAAGTTTTTCACTGTGGTTTTCTGGGTTGGGGTGGGGTCGGGATGTGGATATCCAGTGAAATTAATTTATGGTCTGATCTTACCAATGAGGGATATACTTCTGGTATGGAGCATAGAGTACCCATGTTGGTAATGATCAGGTCTAGTATGTTATCCCCTCTTGTGGGAGTGGTGACTAGTTGTTCCATAGCATTTGAGTTTATAATTTCCAGGAACCTTTGGGCTAAGGTGTTGGGGCTTGAGTAGTGCTCCCAGTCTATGTTTGGGTAGTTGAAGTTGCCCAATATAATGGTGTTCAGAGAGATCTTCATGTTCCCCAATGTTTTCAGGAAAGCCGAGTGGGATTCCTGACTTTGAGAGGGTGGTCTGTAGGATGCTATAAACTGAAAAGCAGTCTTGCCCACTGTTAGTTGCACATGGATGGTCTCCGATACTTCATGCAATGCCATTAACCTGGAGGTGTGGATATCCTTGATAAATATGGAAACTCCCCCTCCTTTTGTGGTTCGGTCCAGGTTTTGGGGCTGAAAAGCATGATATGAGGTATAACCTGGTAGTGCTGGGGTGCTCTCTGGAGCCTTGAACCAGGTTTATGTCACTGCACAGATATCGATGTTCTCCGTAGTGAGGAGAGCTTCAAGTGCGTGCATCTTGAGGTTAAGACTTCTGGCATTTATCAGCATTACCCTTAGTTTCTTGTTCCTTGTGCTGTCTATGGAGGTGGGTTTGACTTTTGAGCCTTGCCTAAAAAAGGCACTATGGGGGTGGCAAGAGCCTTTGCCAATATCCGGAAGCCCAGTGGTGACAGGTGCAAGCCGTCCCTAGCGAAGCAACGTGGCTTGTCGAGCATGTCATCCCAGGCTGACAGACACTGGATCCCCTTTGAATAACACCAAAATTTTAGCCAGTTGTTAAAATCGATCATTTTGTCTTTGTACTGTGGCATCATTCTAGGTGAGGGTAAGATGCTGCTCAAGGTCAGGGTCATACCGGCCTGGGCTGCATGATCAGAGAGCTCCTCTATGTCTCTTTTCATGTAGTCCAGGGAGGTACGTCTCAGGTCATTCAAAAACAGCAGAGTTCAGAGCTGAGGAAGAGATATCCTACCACTGAACCACTGTGGAAACCTGTTAATTTACTTTGTAAATTATTAGGGATTTAAATTTCTCCACCAATTTGATAAAACAAAGATTTTGCTGTGGGCTGAACTTTACATATTGCTGGGATTAAGTTATTAGCATAAAATGTACATAAAGTGAATTGAAATCAAGTTCCTAAAACTTCTTTTTCTTTGGAGTTATACCTTTTGAAATATTCATGAAACAATCATTGTTAGTAAAAACATAGTTGTGTTGCTAAAGCATTTTGCATGTGCAAATCAAAATATTTCATTATATTGACCTTTTTATTTTTGTTATAGCCACTTTCAATTTACCTGCCTTAAATTAATTATTTTTATGCATGCTTGCCTGAATGTGGGCCATGGTGTAGGAACTTGAGTCAAATAATTTTGTATCTAAATCAGGAAAATTGGCTAATGAATTATTCCACTGAATTCTTTCTGACCACCTCTTCAGAGAAAGTTCATCTATATTTTTTAAAATTATATTAGCTGTAAAATCTAAAATGATTGGTTCCTTAGCTATAATTAGGAAGTGATATCTTTATATTATGTTAATCCTATATGTCATTGATATAGGTAATTGTATCCAGTCAAATAAATAAATAAATATAAAGCCATCTTATAATCTGTTTTCTTTTGCATTTGAATATGTATGGTAATTATATTTAATATTTGATTGATTTGTGACATTTGTTTTCCTAGAATGAATCTAAAACAAAATGGTGAAATAAATTTCTCATACTTTTAATCATATATTCAATTATCATTGTTGCTATTATTTCTAGTCTATGTGCAGTACTCATAAAGATCTATATTTAGACATTTATTATATTTAGTTACTTCCTGAGAAAGTAATGTATTTTTCTTCTGATTATGATTCTGAATATGTTATTCATTTAGTAACCTGTCATTTGTTAACCAAGGTAAAACATTGATTCACATGTACTGTCTTGAGGTTTAGCCTGGGAAAAATCATAACAGATTACAAATAATCTGAAAATATTATGAACAACCAGCCTGCATTGTACGAAAATTAGATGGATGTCAAGTAATGAGTTATATAGTTATTTTTTTACAATAAATGGTTATCAAAATACGATGAATATGTCATTAGGATAAAGTTGCTGGTATTTTGAATGTATGCATAATGCAAAAAAAATCTAAACATGTAATAGATTAAGTAGAAGGAGAATAAATGGAAAGGTGGTAGAAGTTAAATAAAGAGGTAGACATGAATGAAAATGGGTGTTAGATTTTTTGGAGTAGAGCAGAGAGGGTGGTGGGAAGGAGGGTGTTAAAATGAGGGGAGAAGTTGGTGTGAAGGTAGTTAAATACCTACAGAATATTAAAGAAATATAAAGATGTGTTGGTATGAGTGGTGTGGACTGAGTGCTGGGCTTGATTATTAAGTGATTCCTTGTAGTGTGAAATATTTACAGGTTTCTTAATGAAAAGGAATTTTGAGAAAATCCTAAGATACTGAAACCACCTCAAATGGCAGTCTGGATGATGACTTCTCTCTGTCACATCTCACCAGGTTGAAAATGAATTAGCTGATTGACCAAAAGAGGATTTAATAGTCATAAGGTAGCAAGGCCAAAGACCCACAAAAAAATGTACCATGCTTGTATTGTTCCATATGTAGCCTTTTGAATGTTCCAGGCAAGTATAACATATTGCTTTTTTGTACTTGAAGAAAACAACATCCTGATGTGTAGCTGAATTAATTTAAATATTTGCATTCTTTCTAAAGCAACCATATTGTAACTTAAATGCAGACCATATTATGCATTTAAAATTGAGGAAATGTTTTATCTCAAGAATGATTTTTTTACTGTATTGTACAAAGTGCATATCTGACTATAACCTCACTGTATTATGTAAGGTAACAGGAAATATAAAAAAAAAACATAAACAAAATGTAGCTTGGTAGGAACTCTAGTTGATTATTCTTATGAACACTATTTTCAAAGTCAATCATGATATAATGTTTCATCTGATGTTGTCAATCTTCATTTATCCTTGATATATGGGTTTGGCTCTGAATATCGGAATTGACTCAGCCGTTACTACAGCCCGCGAGAAAAAAAAAACTCTCAAAGTTAAGTCCTATCCAGAACGCTCCCCTCCAAATTACTTCAGATCTCATTTGCTGCATTCCTGTGACAGACACATCATCAACTAGCTCTTAAACTAAATGATTTTTTTCCTTTTCTGTTTCTAACCTCTGTCTTGATATAAGATTTTTCTTCTATACTTTTCTTGTTGTAATTTCTCTTTAGCCTACTCTCTTTTCGATAGCACTTTATATCTCCTCTCCATTTTTCCTTATACAATTTGGTGTATTATTTCCTACCATTGTTGGTAGCTTTCCATACCTTCTGGTACACTATTCCACAATTGTTGGTAGTTGTTATCCTTACCCCTCTTCTCATACCTTAAAAAAAATAGTAGTAGTATACGTTTTTCCCTTATACACTTTGGTGAATTCTTATCTAACATTGCTGGTAGCTTCATACCTTTGGGTACTCTATTCTACTATAGTTGGTAGCCCTTTCTTTATCTTCTATCTCTATCTGTTTAGTTTATATTGTTTTTGCCTTATAGTGTGTGTGTGTGTGTGTGTGTGTGTGTGTGTGTGTGTGTGTGTGTGTGTGTGTGTGTGTGTGTGTGTGTGTGTGTGTGTGTGTGTGTGTGTGTGTGTTTCTCGTTGTGTGAATCATGGCAGATAAAGGCAAAGACACCTCTTGATTTAAGAAATGTATTGAGTGTGGCTGTAAATTGTCCAATTCTGATAAGCACTCTCTTTGTGTGTACTCCCTGGGCCCAGTGAACTTACAGGAAGACTGCTCCACAAAGGTGGAGCCACAACGGACCCCGGGAACTATCACCCTATAAGCCTGACTAGCTTGGTCTGCAAAGCTATGGAGCGCATTAACAGAGACATTGGAAACCTCCAAACACTGGACCCAACCCAGTTTGGCTTTGTTAAGGGCAGATCATGCCTCCTAAACCTGTTGGACTTTTTTGAGACAGTTACCAAGGCTATAGATGAGGGAAAGGTGGTCCACACAGCCTACCTAGACCTCGCAAAGGCCTTCAACACCATTCCTCACTCAGGTATTATAAACAAGCTCAACAGCCTGAACATAAACCCCTATGTCACGAGATGGGCTGCCAACTGGCTCATGGACAGAACCCACATGGTAAGAGTTGCAGGAGCTAGGTCTGACTCTAAACCCATTACAATTGGCGTTCCCCAGGGCTCAGTCCTAGGACCCCTCCTGTTCGGCATATACTTTTCAGAAGTACAGGCAAGCACTGGAGGGCTATGGCTCACCAAGTTCACAGACGACTGAAAACTAGGGGCTATAATTGACTCTCTGGCTGACACAGACATCCTCCAAAAGGGTCTCACTGAGACAGATACCTGGTGTCAAAACCATGGTCTCAAGCTAAATACCAAAAAGTGCATAGTCATCCCCTTTGGAAAAAGCAAAATACCCACAAACTACCACGTAGGTGGTAGCCCCCTAAATATGGAAGACATAATAAGGGATCTGGGGACCCAAGTAGATAGTAACCTCTCCTTTGATAATCACATTGCCAAAGTGGTTAGAAAATCCTTCTATGTGGCCCACCTAATCACAAAAGGGTTTGCATCCAGATCAAAAGAGGTCATTCGGCCCCTCTAAGCTTCACTCATCAGACCCATCATAGAGTACAATGCCCCATTTGGGATGCACCTTACAAGACACCTGCAACAACTGGAAAGACCACAGAAGTTCCTCACCAAGAGGATCACTGGCCTCAAGCAGATGCCCTATGCAGCTCGACTGAAGAAACTCCAGCTGTACTCAGTTGCATACCACCTACTCAGAGGTGATCTCTGCCTGACATACAAGGCTATGTCCAACCCAGAATTGATGGACATGCTCCACCTAAAGAAAACCATATCCCCTTGAGCCACATGGTCCAGGGATCTAAACCTCACCACAACAATAAATAGGACGTGCTGGAGGGATATATTCCTGTCTCAGAGACTTCCCATGCTCTGGAACAAGATTCCAATTTACATTAGGCAAGGCTCCTCGCTAACCCTCTTCAAAAGAAACCTTGACGAGTGGATGGGAAACAGAAAGTTTACTCCAGGGATCACTTCAATGGCTGTGCTGGACAGAGGCACAGGGAACTAATCTAAGGGGGTGGCGAAAGCCAACACATTCCAGCTAGGCTTATAAATGCCTTCGGGCAGATAGCCTAGTACCTACCTATGAACCTATGAACCTATTTGTCGTGGTTTCAGTTACCGAGCCCTGGTGGAGAGAAAGAAAAAAACTGTTATTAAAGGAGATGATAAAATCTGCCTTTGAGGAGGCCATATCTAGTCATGATATTAAAAGTAAAATGGATGTCTGTTCCCCATCCTCATCTTCCTTCTCTTCAAAAACTGACAAACCTAGAAAAAGAAGTCAATCAGTGATAGCTTCTTCCTTGGCTATGATGACCAAAAGGCTTAAAACTTTGGTTCCTTCTTCCAGTGCGGAATTGGGAGTAACCTTAAAGGACACTTTGGCACCGACCTTGGTACTGAAAGTTTCTGCTCCACCGGTTCTGAAGTCCCAAGACCAGACCATGGCACAGAAAGTCTCAGTGCCTTCTCCCATTTCAACACTGATGGATTTGGTGCCAATGGAAAATACTGAATTCTCATTTCTCGATCATCCTAGGACCAGATGTTCCCCATCTATATATCCTTTTGCAGGTCAGTTACCTAGTCCCTTTTTGGAATGACCAAAATCCCATTTTACCTAGTCAAGTCATTCCACCAAGACTCTAACAGAATTGGATGCATTGAGATTGCTGGATCAGCTCCTTGTGGTGAGGGGAATTTCAGGCATGTCCTCAGTTCCAGTCCCTTCTGGTGCCAGAACCCTTCCTTCTTTGACTCCAACTACTCTTCCTCTTCCAGTCTTCTCTGAGGCCTTAGAGATCCTGGCACTAGTTTGCCAGTGCCAACTTTTTCAGTCCCGGGTAGATCTCTATCTCCACTACCGATTCCTACCCTGAGTTCTTCCACTCTTTCAGATCTGGAAACCTCATGGAATCATGGCTACACTGTTGGTTCTGGCAGACAGGATTCAACTCCAGTATTTCTGGAGCTGTATCTGCATCTTGGGGTTTCAGCATGCATGAGCACGACCCCTGCTTAGGCCTTGGGGTAGTTTCTTTGGAGCAGGGGGGAGAGCCATTGTTCTGAGGCAGTCTTTCTCAGTTCCAGGCTACTGTCCTTCTTTGGGGGGACCAGCTTTCCACTACATGGAGAGGGCTTTTTCTACCATGGGCACTCAGTCAGCTCCACCCCTGTTGGAACAGTTTCCCAGTACTTCCCCTTGTCCAGAGTTTCAGCAAATTCCAACACCTGGACAGTGAGTGCCAAGACTGCAAGAATCACCTATGCAGGTCTTATTCTCTTCTGACACCTCCCCAGATCATCCCACTGATGAGGTTCCTCAGAAGAAGAAGTGTAAGAGGAAACACCTAGATTCCTTACAGAAATGCATCATGGAGGACACTGATTACGATGAAGGGGAGGGTTCCCGATGGTCACCCCCAGAAGACATCTCCTTTGGAGACATCTTTGAGATCCTTAAGAGAGGGATGACTGGACATCCCAAAAGCCCTCTTCAGAGGAATCAGTATGCCTGGAGGCTTTCAGTGCTTGACCAACTACCTCTTAGGTATCACTGACAAGCTTGTTAGGTTGATCCCACAGCAGGCATGGAAGGTTTCTGATGCCGTTGAACCCATCCCCAAGAGATCAGACAAAATTCTAACTGCACCCAAGGATCATCAGTTTTGGGCAAAGGGATTGCCAGTAGATGCATGGTGGTAGCGGTGGCCACAATAAAGGAATTGGCAGGGGAAAGATTCACTATCCATTCTCCTAATAGACAGTCTTTGAGTGATGGATAGGTTTGGCAAGTGGGTTTATGCTTCATCAACTTTAACATTATGGTACCAAACTAAAACAGTACAAAAAGGAAGAAAGAAATAAGAAGCTCTGAAGACTTCTTTCTTCCTTTTTGTTTTAGTTTGGTCTTGGTGTTTGGCATGTGACTGTTTAACATTACAGTCTTTGAACTTTATTGCACGCTTCATCAGACTTCAAGGGGATCTGATTAAAGTGCCGTCAGATACCCTGGCAGGAGCCATATCTGATGAAGTCCAAGATAAGGTTGCTTCTCAGTTGGCCACCCTAGAGTCCATTTCAAATTTGTCCATGAGGCTTATGGCACATGCAGCTGAAGGGACATCTAGACTAGTGAGATCAGGTGTAGCCATAAGGAGACACACCGGGATGCGCTTGTGCAAATTTGTGGAGCCATTCAAGTCTTCATTTGTCAATGACCCCCTTTGATGGATCATCCCTTTCTGGCCTTAAAGTTTGAGAAACTTTGTCCAGGTGTGAAAAGGATGGAAATATCCTTTCTGCAGTGGGATTATATTTTTCTACTCCTCAATGGTCCTATTCTAGGAACCAGAGGAGTGGGAAAATGTGGTTCAAAAAGTCCCAAGGACCTTTCCAGGACACACATGGCAGTGTCTCCCCTAAGGGTAGAGGGCAGAGCTTTCATGGAAGATGCCATCCATGTGACAGAGGTGCCCCATAAAAACAGGGTTCCAGGGATACTTTTCCTGATAAACCCTACCAATGCTCCTGAAAGGATGCCCGATTGCATTCCTCTGGAGGCAGTCAGGGGGTGCCTGGCTTCAGATAACTTCAGATTTTGGGTGCAGAGGATCATTACTAGAGACTAAACCATACCTTTCTCTCTACCCCCCCCCCCCACAATTGCAAGAAAATCCCTAACGTTCCACCCAGTCAGAGGGAGCCATCAGTATTAGAAATCCAAAAACTAGTACAAAAAAAGAGTCATCCAAGAAGTCCTGCCAGACCAGATGGAATCTGTGAATTACTCAAGATTCTTTTTAGTGCCAAAAAAGGCAAAGTACTGGAGACCAACTTTGGATCTAAGTGTTTTAAACCAATCTATTCAACTGACAAAATTCTGGATGGTCATGGTACAGTCTATTCTTCCGTTTCTAGGAAAGATGATTGGATGTGCTCGATAGATCTCCAGGATGTGTACTAGCACATAAAAATTGACAAGTGCTCCAGGAGATTTCTCCACTTCTGGGGAGCCAGTCATTATCAGTTCAGAGCTCTGCCTTTTGGTATCATCACAGCACCTAGGGTGTTCACCAAATACATGACAGTAGTAGCAGCTCACTTGAGGTTGCACAGATTCTGGGTGCTTCTGTACTTAGATAACTGGCTCATTACTGCTCCCACAAGTTATTTTCTAGAACAAGCAAGAAACTATGTTATCTAGACCTGCACCAACCTGGGGATTGCTGTAAATTACAAAAAATCACAACTGACTCGAACACAAACTTTAGAGTTCATAGGAGCAGTTCTAAATAGCAGTACATGCATAGCTTCCCTACCTTATTGGAGATTGCAAAAAATCAGGGCCCAAGTGCAAAAAATTGTCAGAAGCAAGAGACTTGCTGCACAACTAGTCTTACAAGCCTTAGATTCGATGGCGGTAGCCATATCGTTAGTTCCCCTAGCAAGATTTCACATGAGAATTATACAGTGGCTTCTAGCATCTCAGTGGTCCATCCTTATCGACCAATGTCAGATCAGATTTTGATTGCCAACAGTTGCAAGAAAGATCTAGCTTGGTGGAGTCATTCAGAGGAAATTGTCTTGGGCCCTTGTCAACCCTAAGCCATAGTGACCATGGACACCTCCCAGATGGTGTGGGGGGGCATTATCTGTGCAAGATGGTCCAAGGCACTTGGTCCCCCATGGAGGCCAATTTGCATATCAATGTTGTAGAGCAGAGGGCAGTGCTTTTAGCATTGCAGGTCTTTCAAACTGCTCTTCCCTTTGGAATGATTGCAATTCAAACAGAAAATATGTAGATAGTTTGGTACATCAACAAACAGGGAGAAACCAAGACTTACCCCCTTTGTCAAGAAGTTCTCAGAGTTTGGCAGTGGATGATCTCTTCCAACCACTTTCTAATAGCAAAGCATATTCCAGGGAGTTCCAATGTGATAACAAACAAACTGAGCAGATGCATTCTTCTGCCTCATGAGTGGTCTCTCTATCCCAAATTGGTGGAAACGATTTTCCGTCGCTGGGGCCAGCCTTGCTGTGACCTATTTGCATCACCCTTGAACAAGTGCTGCAGCTACTTTGCCCTGATCCTCCCTCCGGTGGTGTCTCCGAGAAACTCTCTCCTGCACAGTTGGCACTCCAGACTTTTGTACGCCTTTCCCCCAATTCCATTAATAACCCAATTTCTAAAGAAAGCAACCAGGTTGAAGAACAAGGTAATCCTCATTGCTCCCTTCTGGCCTCAACAGATTTGGTTCCCCTTTCTTTGGCCTTATCTGATTCAGCGACTGTGGGCTCTGAACCCAGATCCAGATCTCCTAGCCTAACCAGATGGATTAGTTCATCCAAACCTTCAAAACATCATGCTCGTGGCTTGGCTTCTGCAGTTCCATTGATGGCTATGTGTAATAAACTTTCTTCTCCAATTCATAGGATTCTTTTGGCCTCCCATAAGCCTTCCACCAGAAAACTCTACAATAGTGAATGGAAGAGATTTTCCTACTGGGCCCGTGATAATAACATTGACCCCTTTTCCGCTCCGATTGATAAAGTCTTGGAATTTTTAACTTTGCTCTTTGAAGCAGGGGCCTCTTTCTCTACTATCAGGGTTCAACTAGTGGCTATTTCAATTTTTCATAATGGCTTCAAAAAATATTCATTAATTTCTCATGAGTTTTGCAAAGCATTCTTAAAAGGGACTTTGATGCTAAAACCACCATATAAGGATCCAATTGCACCATGGGATCTAAGCTTAGTGTTACAGAAAATAGTGCATTCCTCCTTTGAGCCTGCTGCCAACTGTGACTTGAAAATCTTATCTTAGAAAACTATATTTCTGGTAGCAATTACTTCTGCCAGAAGGATTTCAAAAATTCAAGGTTTATCTTGTAACCACCATATCTGATATTTCACAAAGGCAAGGTTTCCTGGAGAATGAACCCTTCCTTTTTACCAAAGGTGGTGTTAGAAACGAATATCAATCAGACAATCAATTTACCAGTGTTCTTTCCCAATTTCTCAAACAAAGGTGAATACTGTTTGCATTTATTAGATGTTCATAGACAATTGCACTTTTATCGTCATAGAACAAAAGACATAACGAAATCTGACCAACTGTTTGTTTCATTTACAAGTACTAGATTGGGTAAGCCAGTCTCCAAGGTTACCTTATCTAGATGGCTAAAAGATTGCATATCCTTCATATACAACAAGAGGAAAGTTGAATTACTTAGGCCTGTTAGAGCATACTCTACTAGAGCCAAAGCTACTGGAGCAGTTTTTCATTCTAAGGCTTCCATGGACGATATTTGTGCAGCAGCAACATGGGCTATCCTACATACCTTTATTGCTTATTACAAATTGCATTTGGTCTCTAGGGGAAGAGCGTCATTTGGTTCTACGGTGCTCAGGAATGTCCTTCCATGAGTCCTCCCAAGATCTAAAGTAGCTGGGGGTGCTGTCCCATATGTCAAATATAAATGAAGATAGAGAACATCAGATAAAAAAGTCATGTACTTACCATAACTTTCCATCTGTGTTGCCCATCTTCATTTATCCTTGATTCCCCACCCTCAACCCTCCTCCATTCAGGCCTTTTTCTGGAATGAATTATGGTCCTAGTTATACATTTTTTCATACCTGACACCAGATATAGTCTCTATAAAGGCATTATTAGGATTATGTCTTCTGTCATTTTCTACCTAAAACTCGATCTGAGGTAAATTGGAAAGGAGCATTCTGGGTAGGACTTAAGCTCGAGAGTTTTTGGTTCTCATGGACTGTAGTAATAGCCAAGTTGGTTTCAATATTCGGAATCAAACCCATATGTCAAGGATAAATGAAAATGGACAACACAGATGGAAAATTATGGCAAGTGCATAACTTCTTTTTTTATCAGTAAGATAGGAAGGCATTATCTGTGATTCTCGTGTGGGTATAATAAGAACAGAATGAAATAAGATATGCAGACAGCTGAATTTTTATGTCACAGTCACTGCGTGTTCCATATGGAGAGGATATCTACCACTGATTCCTGGAGCTTGCACATTCCATACCTATACAGTGTGAAGTAGAAAGTCAGTCAGCCAGACCTTGACTTATGGATTCCTCATGCAAAAAGGAAAAGGATCTCATGCATAGTGAATCTTTCCAGGCTGACAAACTAAAATGAATAGAAGCAATGAGGTTCGATTGTAAATTTTCAGAGATGTGATAATTATATAAGTTCAACTTGTATGCCATGTACTTGCCTTTTCCATCACTTAACTTTATGTAACTTACTACAAATATGTGGCATTCTTTTATGAGGACTCTATTTGAGTTTATCTACCCTTATATCTTACCATGTACTTGAAATCATAATGTTCCATTGTGACAACAACGCCTTTTTTTTTGCGTCTTTCGGCTTTTCCCGGTTAGGGGTCGCCACAGCTGAACTCCGGTCCGCTAATGATTGGTAGTTGATTTTTAAGTGCCGTGTGACAACAATGCATCCTATTGGCAAAATAGAATGTACTGCTATAATAACAGTAATTTCAGTCAGTGGAAGAAAGCTATATACACAAATCAAAATCAATAGGAACATTTTGTTTTATTTCATTTTGTTTTAATGCAGATTAACCTCAGTAATAAATATAGAAGATTATGCAATAAATATAGAGGATTATGAATGGGTCACCAATCATAACCAGCTTATTATGTGTTTGAGACATGGATATCAGGAAATTCACCTCAAGAGTGAAACTAAAGAGGTGTATCTTTGCATCCATGTCAAGAACACATAATACGGGATTATGATCAGAGACCCAATCAAAATTCTTTGTGGTGCATAGAGCTTTATCCACTCCATGTACTACTAGCTACAGGGGAAAAAAAGTTAATTGTTTTGCCAGCTTTCAAAGTCCTAAAGCTCTAAGCAAGCACTGTCAAAAAGACAATGTAAGATATTCTGCTACATTAGAAAATGTCAAGGACACATTATTGGCACAGACAGCTGACAGAAACAAATCTGTTTTTTTATTCTGCCACAGTTATTTGCTGGTCAGTATTTGCAGGTTTAACTGCTTAGCACGATACCCAGTCTTAACAAGTGAAGCAGGGGTATTTAACATTTGTTAAAATTGGGCCTCGCTCTACAGAAGCACTTAACTGATTTGTCTTATTTCAGATATGGGAGAATAACCTCTGTACCCCATTGCACTACACTGAGGTTAAGATTATATTCTTATTTTATTTGAACACAAAGCTGAGTGCTAATGGTTAAACTGTAAAGATACTAAAACTACAATAAACACGAATCCAAGAACTGCTATTCAATAAAATATGTAATAGTCTGTTTCTCCACAGTAATAAGACTTCTTCAGAATAATATTGCAAGAACTTGTCAAAATGATATAGAATTCATGCAATTAGGTCACAATAATCAACCAATCCACAAAAAAAGCACAATGTTATATTAAAATGGGCACATGAATAAGTCATGAGTAAAACTAAGTACCAAACACCTAAAATTAAAGGACTGTATCTGTAAGCTTCAAAGTGCCCCTTATGCTAACTAAATAATTCAAGCCAGGACCACTGCATCTTTCTTCTCTAGTGAAATTGTTGCATCACCACATCAGTGATTAAGCTCCACACAGACAGTGAAAAAAAGCAGTTTTTTTTCTATCAGAACATAGTTATGAATGCCTATGGACAGCACTGGTGGTGGTCATAATTTTGATCACATAGTTGTGCTCAAATATTCTATGTGACAGCTTGCAAAATGTCTAATCTATGTAATTTGAATCGCAGCTGTTGCAGACTACAACATAAACCACATGCATGGAATCACAGTTATAGGCATTAAAAATAATGTACTCAGTAAAACAAATAAAGCAACGTTGAATGCAAATCCCAAAAGGTATGTGTCCAGTCTTATTTGTGTCCAAGAATCACTGGGCTCCCTATATATGTCCATTCTCCAGTAATGATTTCAGGTTACAGCCTTTCTTGTAACAAAGCTATGTTTTTTGCATCAATTAACTTTAAGACATTTGAATCACCACTCAATATCTTTCACATATTGATAATTATGTCTTTGGCACTTTGAGAGACTACACTATACTCTAAAAGAATAATTACTTATCTTACTGTTGTCTAAATTTTTCACATGACAAATAATTTGTACCATATTTCTGTAGCTTGCATAATGGGTGTCTACTGTTTGACACACCTTCAGAAATACTGTTTGGAAAGTCAATGATCTGCATGCAGAACCTCAATGGGGTGGTGTAGTAATAGTAACCTAATTGTAATTCTTTGAACCAACCATACTTATTATCCATAGGTATAGACCTCAATGTCACTACCTTCCCCATTGTGATTTTGCATCATGCTGAGCACAGCTTATAAAGGTGTTTCTATGTCCCTAACAAAACTATTTGGTGTCTGATGTAATCGTCCATGGTTGTGCAGGGGTTTCCAATGCCCTCCACCAATGTACACATTCTCCCACACTTATGCTTATGAGCCTACCAACACCAGCTTGGAGGCAAAAAGCCTATTGTTGCATGGATGAAGCTAGCAACAGAGAGCCACCTCCTTACTTCTTGGATAGCCAAGCCAATATTAGACACTTGCTCCCACACTCCACCACCAGGTTTTTCCAGAGCAAAAACTGCTTCACAAACTTGAGTCATGTGGTTTTCAGTAAAGGCTTCATCACTCTGTACCACAGAGGTGAGCTCAAACGCAGTACATCTGATAATCAGTCAGGGAAGCTAGATGACAGAAGACAGCAATATACGCAACAACAGCTATAAGAGTTGTAATTCTAGCAGGCAAAATCCCTGGTGAAGTCATTTTAGCACAGCAGTAAATAAGTTAGTGGTTCAACTAGGAATAAAACAAACCCTCTGCAGATGATATGGACAGCTGATGTTCAAGCTGCTGACAGCTACAGATGGTTTGGAACTAACATCTCTCCATCAAACAAGTATGACGTTCCCACAAGTACAGTAAAAAAAAATCCATCACTACTGTCTGAAACTCTGGCTGAGCACAGGTACCTTTTTGGTCTTTTCAGTTGCATGCACACAACTACACTAATGCAAACAGGGGAGCTGCAAGTACATATTTATGTATTTCATATATCATATATTTTAGGTTTATAAACTGCGGTGGTGGTGCTGCGGTAACATTGTCACCTCACAGGAAGACGTTGTCCTGTTCGATTCTCAGCTAGAGCGTCTTCTGTGTGGAGACATGCGTGAATGGGTGTACCTTCATTGAAGGTTGTGCGTCAGGGCCGGCAACTCGGCATGTAAAAATCTACTGCCAATCATTAGCGGATCGGAGTTCCACTGTGGCATCCCCTAACCGGGAAAAGCCAAAAGACACAACAACATGTATATGTGTACATATAAATATGTTCCAACTGCTAGAATACCATATGTGCAAGTGTGGCTAAGGGTGTTTGTATTCACTAATTAGAAATTATGAAGAAAACTAAAATTATGTTGCTCTTATGCAATTGCAACATGTATGTGTAACATTGTATTAAGTCTGTACTAATACAACATTTAACTATGTTTGATGACTATCAATGCATACTAGTGTTTTTTTCCAAGGATGCATGAAAAGACTTGCTTTATCTAGCCTGAGGCAGAATTAGTGCAAATAACAAAGTATTACTATTCACAGGACATCCCCTGTATGTATTATCACTAATGATAAGTGGACTGCTCCATTGCTGTTATGACACTTTACTGTCTTTTCATACATGTACATTCTGTACAGTCCATAATCATGATGGCCACTGTTCCACTTTTTGGTGTGCGTGTCAGCTGTTATACCTAAAGAGTATTGAGTACATAGACTAAGAAAACCAAATGAAAATGGAGTAATGCATGTAATGACTATGGGGGAGTGAATATATCCTGCCTTTAAATGGTATGCACCTTCATTGTCCAGTGAATGCCACAAATTACCTTCAAACACAAAGATGGTAATGGAGCATGCATATTTCTTCACAGATAACCTCAACAATATCACACTAGCTGGTGGTGTCATGCCAACTATTTTCTGAAGTATTAAGACAAATAACAGAATTACTTAACTCAGTTGCACTATACTTTATTATTTCATGCACTGGTTTCTTATTACTATGACAACAAAAGGCAACAGAGATCAAAAGCATACTCTGATAAAGTTAAATAATTATGCAAATATAATTTGTCATCAAGGCAAGCAGTGGTGTGCCAAGAGCAGCTGGGGTCTACCCACATCTGTACAGAAGGACACAACCATCAGTAATTACCAGTCACTTCTTTGTACATTTATAAAATACTACCTATTCAGTACACGAACAGCAAGAGGTTGGGTGTTTAGCTATTCAATGGTTTGTAAGCAATCAGTGCCTGTAGCACAGTTACACTGTGTGCATCACTTTATGCAGTGCTAGAGCATTCTCATGCTCTTACCTGTGCAAGGTATATGATACATTTTCTCCACTGTACTGCAGGTGCTACTAGTAACAGAAAATCTAGAGAAGACTGGTCGAATTCCTGAATGAATGATGATGAAGGCTACTCCCTCATCTTCCCTTCTATGCATCATTTGTAATATTTCATCAAAGGCATTCCTGAGCATCTTCATTATCAGAGAATTCTCCTTGAGTATACCTCCACAGGAATATATGTACGTAATGGAGTCCTATAGTTTAGGTGCTTGGATGGAGAATGCATGGTCAGTGCAATAAAGTTTACTTTTTGGAATTAGTAGGATGGGTTGAGATTGAGAGATACCTCTGGGATTATATGTGTGAGCTTTGGTGAAAAGTTTGAATAAGAGGGGATGATGTCTCACGAGAAAGAGCTTAGTGAATTAATGATCCTAGTAGGAGACTGACTCTCAAATGTAATGGGAGTCATTGAGCTTTTGTGAAAGTCAGTGGTGTTCATTACTGGGGGAGTTAGTAAAGAACCAAGAGATTTTATTGTAGATTGTTTGTAAGGTGGTGGCATTTTCTTTGAGGCTGCAGCTATAATGGGTAGTTCATATCTGATCTGAGATGAGTACTCCTTTGCCTATGGCAGCTTTGGCTGGTTTGGGCAGAAGGGGTGATAGCTTGTTCACCCAATTGCAGCTATCATTATCAAAGACAACAGTATTATTGAGCAGCAGTTGTCATAATAATTCTACACATGTGCCCAGTCACATTACATAGGCTGTGTCAGTCACAGGGCAGAAGGTGCAATGGCTGAATGGATGGCAATAATTTTGGCATGTTGTAGTGTCTACAATTACACATTTTGTTGTTTTTTTTTTTATTTTGGGGGTGGGGGATATACTAGAAGTATTTCTATGTTTGTATATCTACAAATATGAAGGCTTTCACAGAGTTGTAATAGTCACACCCACATGCAGACACACACACACACACACACACACACACACACACACACACACACACACATAGACAAGCATACACACTCACAATCCAACACAGAGGTTGCAACGTTTCTATGTCATGCATGTGGCAAAACTATTTCGAAACAGAAAAAAAAAAGCCACCAAAAGTAAAGATATATAACAAATTTGTATGACTCAACGGGTAACTGTAGGCCATGATTTCACCACAAACAGACCCTTCCTTAAAGATATAATAATAAGTTTTGGAATTCACCGTTTCTTGTTTTATTTACAGTTTATTCTGACCAGGGCATAGCCTAAATTCTTGTAATCCTTTATAATTCACAACTACCATAAACTGATAGGTTGACTCATCGCCCTATGATAATGGTTGGCTAAATAGCTTACACCTTTTTTTTCCCTTATAGCTATGCTTTATCACTTGTTATACTAGTTAGTCAGAGAAAGTTAGGGCTTTGGAACAAATTTTATTTACAATATGTAAAATATCAGCAAAAAAAGGCATTTTACTTTGCATTATGTTTAATGTATTTGCACTACTTTCAGCAGTGTGCGGTTTGCATAACATTCTGTACTTCACTTTTAACTAGGAAGCTTATTAGAGTATTTGAAGCAGGGAATTTGTGTCAAATGTTTCAAGACCAGCACAGAGATCTGCAAATCAGGTGACATCTCCCTTGCAATGAAATTGCAAATGTACACTGGAGTAGATATAATAATTAAACTGTCTGTAACCTTATTGCCAGAGGGCCATGGGGAAATTATAAACAGTTGGGAAATGAGGATGCTGACTGTTGGAGTCCATGTCATTTTTTGCTCGTCATTGCTAACCACATTCAGTTTCTGGCATGTAGATTGTCTTACATGTTTACACATTTTATAATTATTTTAGAAATATTTGTAACCATCTGTATGGAAATCCCATTTATATTGCAAACTATTTTCCCAGACTATAGCCTGTTAGAAGATTTCATTTGTGTAGTGCTATCAGTTTTGTGGTGATGTATTTCAACCACACATTTTCTCAATGTTTAAAACAAATATTATGCTAATAACAGTTATTATGGAATTGTTATAAGATTCAGAAAATTCCAATTTTCTCGAATAGAAGCCTGATCCATAAAGTTTGCATTTGAAGTGCAAATGCATAATAATATAAAAAATAGCAAAAATCTGTGTTTGCACCTGTCTGCTGTCACAGAGTTTGACTTTCTATCAGCAATACCAGTTACTTGAATTTGGTTGACATCCTTGATATCATAGAGTTGGCAAGGGGGAATAGATTTGGTGGGAGAGGAAGCCTTCCCTTCCCTTGCGGGAGGGATGTGGGTCAGCTGTATTGCTGTGGATGTTCAGTGGTGCACATTTGGAATTGTTCACCACATTGTAACAAAATCTGACCAACAGCTTTAAAAAAATAGCAACCTATTCTTTATTGATACCAGAAGGAGATATACCAACTATATCACCAGCAACAATAAAAATGTTTTTAATAAATAAAAGCCTTTCTTGGTGACCTGCATGCCGAATAACATTATGCCACTCAGCAAATTGGCAAAAGTATAATTTATGAAAGGTTACACGGTAAAATAATTAAGCAAAAGTTAACACCTAAATGGACTTTAGTATCCTGGTAAAATTTACCATGTTAAATTTTGTCCTTCTGAGATGTAAAACAAGGTATTTTATATCATGGTCCTTATACTATATGTCCTTCTATATTTTATGAAAATCAGTTGAACTGAAGATACAACACTGCATGCAAGACATTACCTTTAGTGATGTAAAGAAAACAGCAGCCATCATCATCCCTCTGCAAGACTGTGCTACAGTTTCCTTCTGCTGGATTCTCAGTGTTCTTCAAAGATCAGTGAATAGTGGCTGCTATTGTGAGACAAAACAGTAAAGACTATTGCACTGAATTATATATCTGGACCTAATGCATATGATAATAATGGGTGACCTACTGGTGGACAAAGCTTGGACTCTTGAGCTTCGACTGCCCAAGCTTCAATTCACCGACGATAGGAGTTCCTCTATAAGAAATCACTGTCAGCAAGTTATGACAAAAGTGAGTCCCTTTTGGAGGGAATCTCCCCCTTCTCCAAGTTGGTGCAACTGTGGAGTTGTTATATATAAGTTTGGGAGGGCTTGCCCCCACATTGAGGGGTACAGGGGGCTTGCTCCCCTACAAAACACTTTAAAAAGTGTTTTTTGCCAAGACTTTTGGTGAATGCAGTTTGGGGATTCTAATCCTCAGTACATTCGCTTTTGTCTACTCATAGTGGAAATGTTAATAACTGATAAGCAGGGAGCACTGAAGACACTTTAAAAGTAGTTAGGTGTGAAAATTCCCTTGAAAGAACAAAATTAATTTCATATTTCTTTTTGAAGACCTCAGATTTTTTTTAAACATGAATGCTGCTTTTAATTCTACTTAAAACTGACAAAATAATGTCACCACCCTATCAGTTCCAATTATGGCCAGGTATAACCAAATGGAGTATGCTGGACTTTCTGTCAGTCCTTTTGCCATGCACTTTTGTGCTGCTTTACAATTCCAGAGGTACTCTTCTGTAACAAAAGAGTATTTGTCTCCATTTTTAATTTATATATGCATGCATGTATAAATTTATTGGATTAACCCTGTTGAACATTGCCCCATTTTCAGAGGGCACTCAAAGAAGAAAAGCCTTCAAGGCAATAAACATATATTGTGAGACAAGAACAACATATTAATGTCATACACTTCGCTGAAGTCTCAAAATGTTGAACATAAAACTATCAGTCTAAAAATATCAAAATTCAAAATAGCTAATAAAAATACCCATCTGTTTCTTTTATATACCATATCTGAGATCTCACAACAGTGGGGAAAGGGCAAATCCCCAATCCCACTGTAGCCCTATCTTGTAAAAAGTAATGCCAGCAGCCCACTGTGATCATTTGACTTCTCAATTACTTGTGCCGGCATAAAAAACATTCAGCATTCTGAATGTTCCTCAAGTTGGAGTCATACAATGCAACTGAAACAACATATAAAGGTCACATAATTACACTTAACAGCTAAACTAATGTCTTTCAGCTTTTCACGGTTAGGGGTCGCCACAGCGGAAATCCGGTCTGCTAAGGATTGGCAGTGGATTTTTACGGTGCAGAGGTGCCAGCCCGATGCCCAGCCTTCAAAGAAGACACACCCATTCACAATATTTTAAACAAGTAAAATAACACTAAGATGCCCTGGCAAATGATTTATACAATTATCAAAATCATAAAACAATAAAACTTACAAATGGTCATGTGATACATGTCATTTTTTTATAGAAGGTTATTTCCCAAATGAAGATAAGTACTAAAGTAGGCTCAGATCAGTGGAGAAGGATAAAACAGAAAAAAGTTAGATAACAGACACTAAGAGAAAAAGGATTAAAAGGGAGAAGTTATAGCTAGAGGGATGATACAGGGTTAAGTGAGGGACATGACAATGTGTTTTCTATTCCACACCAATGTGTTGGAGATAGAAAGGTTTATTCCCTGTTAACAGTGGGACTTGCTGACATGTTATAACTGTTCTAGTATGAAATGCTGACTTCCTGAAAGACATCAAGCCAAAAGGACAAAAAAAAAAATGCCTGAAATACTGAAGGAGAAAAAAAAAAATAGCAATTTTAATTTCGTTTTGACTGGGGGGGTGGGGTCAAGATCCGCTGCACACACACCCAAACTGATTAATTACCAACTCAATGGTTGCATCAATTTGAAAAAGAGATAAATCTCCCAAAACAAGTGAAATATTGCCAGTGGACACTTAGACACTGTAAAGGCAATGATTTCCTATCTGAAACTGCATTCAACATTATACATTTCAGCTTTTTAGTGCCACAGATGCTCAAGTAATTTTACCTCAAGCAAGTATAGGGAACAGATGTTTTAACTTCAAATAATACCTCACAATATGGAACATGAGCAGTGGCCTGAAGACTGTAAAATTACTGTTCTTACAATATTTTTGTAATGTTTCGGAGCTTTTTTCCCCAAGCCTCCACAGAAAATGGACACCTACCCAGTCAGACTTTACTGATAGTCAGATATCAATAAATATCAATACATTAATAAACTATAAATGCTTATATGTGTTTATACACACACACACACACACACACATATATATATATATATATATATATATATATATATATATATATATATATATATGTGTGTGTGGGGGGGGGTATGTGCTTTCCATGTTCATAAAACTGTAGCCTCCCTTTGTCAATTAAGCTTTTGTCATAAATTAACAAAAGCCCATGATATAAAACATGTAAAAATGGCAGTGATTGGTACAGTTCATAATAAATGACTACATCCAATACTAAAACAATTTTTAACTTTGCCATACTCTTCCATACTTCAGAAAGCACAGAAGCTCTAATAATTTGCAAACTGTCAGTTGGCTTTTTCCATTCTTTCTGTTCTTTAGATAAGAATACAATTGCCACTGCTCCGAACAGTGTCACTGCAGATATGATACTGTCAACTAGATGATCCACTCAAAGGAAACAGAATGCTGACATGGGCTGTGCATGTCCACTGCCTTTCCTTCATGATACTTTGGAAATATGAGGCCAGTGAATTAAAACAGTCATTGTATGTAATATTTCTATGATGTTTCTTTGTTCTAGCATTAAAAGAGACTTTTGTTGTACCAATATAAAACAACACACACAGGTGTCAAATTTTATAAATAAGACATGCGTGAATGGGCGTGCCTTCGTTGAAGGTTGGGCGTCGAGCTGGCAAATCGGCACCGTGAAAATCTACTGCCAATCATTAGCGGACTGGAGTTCCGCAGTGGCGACCCCTAACCGGGAAAATCCGAAAGACAACAACAACGGCAACAGTATTTTTCTGCTGTAGTAAAATGTAAAACATTAGTTTTGCATAAATCAGGTTTGCCACCCCCAGATAGACCAGTGGTATCTGCCATCAGTTCATTGCGTAAAAATATAAACAAAGTCATTAACCAATACCTGACAAAAGATGTGGTAGATGCACAGTCATATATAAGCCATACATACATGACATCTTTCATTTTTTGGACAAAATGTTAGCTATTATGTGGGAGGAAGAAATATTTTTGTATTACATGGATTTCTGTGATTATACACTGATACCAGGAAAAAGACCTTATCTTAAAAATTATTAAACACCGCCCAAGAGTTATTACGATCAATTCTTGCACTAAGAAATGAGAGTGCAGGCCCACAAATGACAGATGCAAGAGTCAAAACAGCTTTGTTTCAGCCTGCTGTTTAATCTTACAATCTTTTCCTGGCTTAGCTACAAAATCTTTCCCCTTGACATGTCTTTTTGTCTGCGTGACATGCCCCAGTGGCCTAATACATAAGGCATCTACCTCATAAGCCAGGGATTGTGAGTTTGAGTCCCATCTAGGTTAATATAAACTTGATTCAAGTCGAACTTTAGTGGGAGAGGCTGGCATGTTGTTTACGGCATCTACCTCATAGGCAAAAGGTACAGGCTTTGATTGATTCTAACCTTGGGTTATTGGCAAGGCTTAAAATGGCTCTTCAGACCGGTTAACCTATTGTTCACTTATGATATTGCTCATTCAATACATTAATGGCTTTGACTTTGAAAACCAGCAAAACATTGTGCTTTTTTATTTTTCTGTCTATTTAGTAGCACATGGAGCAGATAAATTTCCATGCACTACAAAGAATTTAGATCGAATCTCTGATTGTAACCTAATCTTATGTTTTCTCAACATGGATGCCAAGATTTTCTTCTCGATTTTCTCTCTCTGGGTGAATTTCTTGGCATGCATATCTCAAGCACAAAATAACATGGTTAAAATCAAAGACTAGATCATAATGTTTTATATTACAGTGGACATTGTGAGTTTATATATAAGTATCAGATATGTCCATGGACTGGAAGCAAAAGGATACTTTGGGGGGGATTCTCCTTTAACAAATTTTTGATTGAGTTAAAGTACTTGTAATTACTTTATGTTTGATGAATAAATATTTCACCAGTTAAAAGGCACCGTGATTTTGGTTGCAGATATCAGTTGAGGTCACTATACAAATCTGAATTTTCTGACTTATCCCCACCCTGATGGTGAGAAGTGAGGAAAGGCTACAGTTTGGAAGTTAGTGTACAATTCAGTATCATTCCAAAAACATTGACTACATCTCTATCCAGAAATTCTTTTTTAATGTAAAGAAGAAATTAACTATTGTTTACAAACAGCACATTTTGTGTATTTATTTATTTATTTTTGATGAAGAAATATTGTTTCTAAAAGACATGTATGTTTCAGTTACTCCTCTCATGTATTAACAGTCACAAATTTGTGAAACAGATGTAAAGTTATGGAATAATTATGGATATGCAGTAGCACACCCCACCTGTACACAACCCACAATGTAATTTATGCATGCACATATTGCTGTGTCACACATAGTTAATGAATATTCTTTACCTACTCCATCATACCACAGACTGTAGCTAATGATTATTCATAAAGGAAGCCATGTCAGAATGCAGTAATGGTGGCTATAGTCACCAATGTGCTATAGTATGTACTAATACATAAATTCTCTAACCGTCTTTGACAATAAAATGTACAAGTTAACTACTGCTGCATATACTTAACTGAGAAGTACACACTAAGCTTTCCTATTACATGATACATCTATGAAACTATATCTGAACTGCATAATGACAGCATATTTGCTCCTTCCTCTTTGTAAATCTGTCTGCAATGGAATGTAAGTTCTGTATAGCTCATCTGCATTTATGCAGCTTTATATATGCCTACAAATATATATATATATATATATATATATATATATATATATATATATATATATATATATATATGGTTTACTATTGTAATTGCGAATGGTACTTGTGCGAACAGCAGTCATTCGAACTGTGAACGTCGCTTACTTGTTATTTCGAACATCCACTAATCGAATCACAAAAGTACGAATTGTATGGTATATGTGTGGTTTCACGTACTGTGTGTTATATCACTATGTAAAGGTACAACACATCGAAATGGTATACAGAGCCATACCATAGTGATTGGGAAGGATTTTCTTTTGACTTCGTGTGCATATGCATGGCAAGCTATATGCATATGCCTGTGAGATTTCAACAACACCAGCAACCTTGTCTGCAAGTGCAACCATCAGGTTACAGGGCACTCACAACATCTGGATGGAGTTTGCAAGGAATTGCAATGACGACTGTTGCGATGACGGCAAAAAGCCGATTTCGACAATTTTGACATGTTCGGAATTATTACTCGCTATTACGTGCATTCGGTGTGTTGCAATGCGATGTTATAGTTCATTTAATGCTGCATTCGAACGAGTGCCATTCGCAATTACAATAGTAAACCTATATATATATATATATATATATATATATATATATATATATATATATATATATACACACATATATATGTGTGTGTGTGTGTGTGTCTGTGGGTATACCTCGACCCACCAAAATTACGTTTCTCCGAAATGTAATTAAATTATCCCATTTTTCCGAAAGTGCATTTATCAGAAAATGCACTTTCACAAGAAACCCAGTCAACAAAATCTGACTGTGCCTTACAATCTCAGTGTCATAGGTATCTGTTATGTGGTTGTGGATGAAAAAGATCCATGGATTTGCCCACTAACCCAGTTAATTAATGGCAAAATAAACATAAATGAAAAGTCAAAATTCCACAGATAATCTATTTATCTGTTCTGTTTTATTTTTTGTTTTCATTTTGGGGAGTAGATGGGACTTTTTTATTATTCTGAAAAAAAAAACAGCAAATCCAAAACCAGTAATTGGATAGCAGAATGCTGAACAACTTTTGTGACAATGTTATATAACTAGGAAGCTCACGGAATGGTTAAAATGGATTTCCTTATACTTATAAAAATAGTTTGGTAGCTTGAGGGGATTTTATTTTACTTACCATGCTATTAGTTACAATAGAGAGGGAGCAGTGTAGTCTGAATATTCATTAGCTAATAGACTTAATGAATACTTATAAGCAGCTATCCATTATTTCAATCTGGCAACCTGTCAATACCTACACACACACACACACACACACACACACAAATATATATATATATATATATATATATATATATATATATATATATATATATATATATATATATATGAGTGTCTAACAATTTTCCTGTTTCTAGTATGTGACTGTACTTTATAATCTTAATGCCATAAGTATTTATTATGTTCTGTTTGTAGTGCTGCCCATGGCTCTGGTTGTGGCGGAAACATATCCATGGACTAACCTATTCACCTAGGTAATAAATGGCAAAAATAAAAATAAATAAAAAGACAAGAGCTCACAAATGCTCTATTTATATGATTTGATTTCATTTTGGGGAGTGGTTGGAAGTTTTTACTATTATTTAAAAAAAAGCAGCAAGTAGAAAACAAGGGTAACTGGACAGCTGAACGTTGATCAACTTTTGTTGCTATATTGCAGAACTAAGACGCTCACATGAAAACTTAAAATGTCTTACATTTTACTTATAAAAAGTTATTTTGGTACATTAATAAAATTCTGTTTTATTTATCATGCCTATCAGTTACAATAGACAGGGAGCAGTGTATTATAAATATTTATTAGCTAACAATCTAAAAGAAAGATAAATGCAATCAAATGATTAAATATACTCAGTATTTGCCCGTGGATGAGTAGTCATCTTAGAATCCTATGTAGCCTCTAAAAATATAAAACCAGAGCGACCAAGTTTCATGAAAGGCAAAAAAAAATAATTTTAGAAAACTCCCTTCATTGAGAACCATTCCAAACAGATTTACAAAATTAACACATAGACAGCATGCTGAAAAGACAGACTTGGAAGGTTGAACAAAAGTAGGTCCAATTTCCCTTCCTACCTTTATAAACCCTATCTTAGGGTGACACAGATGGGTGGGTTTGTAACTAACTGTTCTTCTTATTCTAGAAGTAGACAGTTCTCATCCTATGTGACAGAGCATAACCTAAAGAGGGTCTAGTCACAGGGGCCCAGTCATTGATGTCATATACTGACCAGTCTGAGGGAGGCCAGACATCCTAGCTCATTTTCCTTTATACTTTATCACCTCTTCTCATTTCAAGCATGTCTTTCTGCAACAAGTAACTGATATAATCCTCTTGGCCACTGGGAAACTCTGGAAATTCCTTGATCACCCTCATTGCTGACATCATTGTAGGTCATTAGATACTCCAGCTAACTTAACAAGTTCACTTTCATTTACAAGGGTGGATAGGCTTTGATCTGAGCTGTAAGGATTGTGAGTTCATACTGTCTGTGCTTGCACTTTTATCTCCTTGGTGAGTTAGAACAGCTGAAATCCTCTGCATATCATGGCTGTGGCCATTCTCATAAGTACCCCATACAGGTCTTAATCCACAGTCTTCCCTTGTTCTCCATCTTCTGGGTTTCCTGTAACCAGAAATTGCAGTTTAGATTACAGAGTATCTGCCTGCAATTGTTACAGAAAGAAGACACTTATAGTTACTTAATTAAGTCACAATGCTTTAGGTACATTTACAGCTGTAAATGATAGTTAATTTTGCTCAGATTGTTCTTGCATAGTGCAGCTGAAATTGACTCTGCTCATGTTGAATTTTTGAAAACATACATACATACATACATACATACATACATACATACAAATGTTTCAAGCACGGGCATCAATGCCCTTCTAGCTTGTCAATATACTAAACACTTGTTCTCATAATAAATGTCCAGGCTGTTCTTAAAAATATCTAAACTAGTACTTGCTTTAATGTAATTAGTCTGTTCCAAGCATCAGCTACTCTGTCAGAGAACCAATTAGTACACTTCTCATTCCTACAGAATTCTTCTACATAGGTTATCTGACACTTCTCTAGTACTTTTTGATAACCCCAAACATTCCCAGAGGTAGTTGTCCCTAAATGCCCTATATACCTGAATAAGATCTCCTCTTAAATATCTGTAAGAGACACTGTACAAGTTCAGATATTTTAGTCTTTCATAATAACTTAGGTTTTCACATCCATGGATGCCCTTGGTATATTTCCGCTGTACTCTTTCCAGTTTATTCATGCTTGTTTCCTATAGGGTTTCCATATTGTTATTCCATACTCAAGTTTGGGTCTAATGTAACTAACAAACAATGACTTCATTATGTTTGATTTCCTAGACATTATAAATCTTTTTATACAACCTATAGTTCTATAACTATCATTAGCCAATTGGTTGAGACGATTAAAAAAACTCATAGCTGAATCTACCCATATACCCAGGTTCTTAAATGAGTCTACAGTTTCAATCACTGTGTGCTGTATTAAATATTCACCTTTCATTCATGTCTCCCAAATCTCATATGCTTAGGTTTTGATGTATTTACCAACATATTATTCTCCTGTGCCCAAATGGCCAATATAGTCAAATTATTTTACAGACATGCCTTATCTGTAATACTTGTAATCAGTTTACCCAATTTCAGGTTGTCAGCATATAGACTGTAGAACACCTCAGATGAAAAAGTAAGGTCTGAAAGATACAATCTAAACAAGTAAGGGCCTAGGACAGAGGTCTGGTGGACACCTTGACTGTAACCAAGGATTTCACCTGTCCAGCTAGTGTGTGATACTTGCCATGTCCTATTTGTAAGCTATGCAGCTATCCATCTTATCAACAGTACATCAATACCTAGTAGTACTAATTTATTGATCAGTGTTTTGTGTATGACCCTGTCAAATGCTGAAGTTAAATCTATATAAATCACATCACAGCACAATTTTTCATTCATAGCTGTTATTATGTTGTTATAGAACATCATGTTACAGGTTGTAATAGATCTATTTTCAACATATGCATGGTGATATATGGTTTCAAATCCCAACCTATCGAGTTCTGACAATAACTTATCCAGTATTACCTTCTCCGTTATTTTTTCCACAACATGAAAGTAGACTTAAGGGTCTATATGATTCTGGGTTTGTCCTACTCCCCTTTCCCTTAAAGACAGGTTTAATAAGTGCATGTCTTCAATCTTGAGGAATCTCCCCATATTTATATGACCTAGTGAATAACAGATATAATGGTAGTGTAAGTTCTTGCTGAAGTGTTCTCAGGTCATTGTTACTTATTCTGTCTCCTCCCTGTGCTTTGTTTGGATCCAGTTTGCACAGTTCTTTTTCAGTATAATCTAATTTGATTCCAGTATCTGGGGTTACCTGGATGTCACTAGAACAACTTACCACCCCTTTTGTGGAGCCAAACTGTTTTGGGTAAGATTTTGTATATATATCTATAATCTGTTGTGTCTGAGAATAAATTTTAGAATCTGCACACATTTTATCAGTTTGTGTGTCTTTACTCCTTCCACATCTTATGTATCTATAAACAAGTTTCCTATTATGCTCAATATCTTTATATAAATTTTCTTCAAATGTTTCTTGATCTTGTCTAACACTATGCTTAATCTGTTTGTCCAGCTTGTTTACTTCAGTTTTCAAAGATGTAGTTTGACTTCTCTTCCATTTCTTATATTTTTTTGTCCCTCACCCTAATCAGGTATCTTATTCTTATGGAAATATAGCCCCCTGATGTTGCGTTCCTAGATCCTGATGTTAAACATTTTTTTTTTTACTTTTTGCACTCAGTTTCTCTTTCAAAACTTTCTACATTCCATCTGCAGTTTTTCCACTGAACACCTCACTCCAATTAGTTTTATATAGTAACTGTTCTGCTTCCCTATAATCTGTAATTAGCCTTCTGTGCATTGTCTTAGATTTCAGTTTGGCAGAATTATCTAGCAACAAATTAACCTTAATAACCCCATGATCACTGCACATCAATGGTGGTAAAACTTAACTTGAAGTTACAGTAATTACTTTGGGAACACAAACAATATCTAGTATATTCCATTCCTGGTAGTGTTTTTACAATCTGAAGCATTTGTTGTTCCTGAATATACTCTGAATAATTTCTTTACTAACATTGTTGAATTAATATTATTCCAGTCTGTTTATGGTAAATTTAAGTCCCCAGCTAATATTTTTCTTCCCTCCTGTGTTTCATGTAAGAAATGTATGAATTCCTCTAGGTCATCTGCACTTTACTTTGGTGGTCTATACACTCCAGCAATTTTTATATGTCCCAGGGTTGTCTTTATTGTCACAGTTACACAGTCTATAGTATTGGAGTTATCATTGAACATGTAATAATCACAGGTCTCATAGCTATCTTTAATCCCTATCATAACACCTCCACCTGATTTTTTGTTAGAATGTCTGTTACAGTAAAAACATTTATACCCTGTCAGAATTTCACAAACAATAACAACATCTATCTTGTGGGAAAGTAGCAAATTTTCTAATAAAAAAAAACTTTATTATTAATGCTCCTAGCATTAACAACCATCAGAGATGCATCAAATGTTGCTATCTGTGAACTGTTATATTTCAGACCTGGCAAAATCCTGGCTAGTGTTTGTAAAATATTGCAAAATATCTGCTGCAAAAATTCTCTTCCCTGATCTAGACAAATGCACACCATCCTGCCTGAACATGTGTGTGCCTAAAAAAAGGCTTGGATGCTCTACACATTTCCATTTTTTTTAAAACAGGACATTTTTTCCATGTAGGTGTTTATCCAAAAAAATCTTTTCATTCACAGTGACCTGACTATCCTTTCTATAGGTGATTTGTGAAAAATATGTCCCAACACCAGTACAAGCAATACTATACTATCTAAGAGGGTTGTCAGTTCCCAACTGTCGGAGAATCTTTGTTGGTGACATCATTTGTACCAACATGAATAAAAACAGATCCATGCTTTGTTACATTAACGCATTCCAAGGCTTGTTTCACATCTTCTATTTTTGCTCCTGGCAAGCATAACACTACTCGATGTTCATTATCATCTCTGCAAATATAAGTATCAGTTCCTCTAATAACTGAATCTCCAATTACAAGAATATCTTTGCTGACCATCTCTGAAGAATCTTCAGCTTCTAATACAGTCATTTCTGCTCTAGCAATTGTTACGAAGGATAGATCTTCATCACTATTAGTCTTATTAATTCCACTGTTTTCATTGCGTATTAAATTCTCATCCAGCTGGCATTGTAAATCCACAGCTTGAGCCATGTAGTCAACATCTGTCTTTCTCTTCTTTTTTCTTACAGTAATGTTCTTCAATCCTTCCACGTTCAGTGTTGATTTCTTCCTTTTCACCTGCCCCGTGCCTCTTTTTTCTACCTTTTCAATTGGAAAGGTGATGCCTTTTTCTGTAGACTGGAGGTTTTCTGATAGATATCTTTATTCACTGTCACCGGTGTGTTACATAACAAAGCAGAATCCTTTTTACTACGTATTCTCTTTCCTTTACAGTCATTAGTCAGTTTCTTTATCTTCCTTGTTATTTGTTGAGAACTTCTTCCTTTTATTTCTTTTTTTGTTTCCTTCTGAACAAACTGGATCCTCAGATTGCTGAGTACTTGCATCCACAATTCCATAGTTCTCACGGGCATCATCAAATTTCATAGGGGCTGAATGTTCTTTGCAGAAAATAGATGCATCATTTCCTAATTGTGTTCTATTTGTTCTATGCCTGACATTATTTAGTTCATCAGTCCAGTCATTAATATATGATACAACAGTTCTCCAAGCCATGCCAATTGCACATGTGCAATCATCATCAAGTTGAGATTTGCTTCTAACAATGGTAAGCAAATCATCCAACTTTTGACACGAGGAACAAAGATCACCAGTGTTATCAGCTGTTACCTTTAAATATGCATAGCATTTATTACACTGTACAAGATACTTGTGCATTAGCAATTTGTTAATTGCATACTCATTTAATAATCCATATTCAGCTTTATATGAATAAAATATTGCAAAGGAAAAAAATTAAACAAAGTCAGTAGCAAAGAATTCAAAGGAACTTAAATCAACTTCTATGACAAAAATTATACCAGCAATATCCAACTAAATAATAAAATACAATAAAGTTGTTCTGACCATGCAAGTTCTACCAGCCAGACAGAGTTGTAATTTCTTTGTCTGCTCACTATGGCTCGCAGTCTCACCTCCTTTTAACAGTAAAAATAAATAAAACATCTCTTCCCAGTCAACTCCACAACAAATCACAAACCAAGACAGGATTGTTTAGATATGCTCATTTACTTTGTATGTATATTTTGTAAATAATGCCCATGGTGACACACCTTTAACTGTTTTAATTGCAGTGTGTGTATATAACTACAGTTTATGTTTGTTTGTGTCTTTCGGCTTTTCCCGGTTAGGGGTCGCCACACCGGAACTCCAGTCCGCTAATGATTGGCAGTAGATTTTTACGTACTGGCTTGCCGGGCCTAACGCACAACCTTCAATGAAGGAACGCCCATTCATGCATGTCGCTACACAGAAGATGCTCTAACTGAGAATCGAACGGGCAACATCTAACTGTGAGGCAACAACGCTACCGCAGCACCACCACCGCATTTTCTCAACTCTTAGGCTTTTGTTGCAAACTCGCCTTGTACTCTTTGTTATGATTGTTACTATTTTCATTATTGTCCCCTCCTTCTTGGCCTGGGTCTTGGCTGAAAAGGGTCTACAGACCAGTTCACATATCTGGTTAAAAATGTAATAAATACATAAATAAACAGTGAGTGGGGAAGGTTGATATAAGTTCTTCCACAAACAAAATGTTTCCTGAAAAATGGATGCATGATGTTCTAGAATTTTTACCATTTAAACTTTTGTCACAGAGCCTCCCTTGTACACCCTCTATATTTTTCATTCAAACCATATAAGTTTAATTAAGGGTTCTAAGTAATACCGGAGCAAAATACAAAAAAAGTCAGTTATAGTTATGGGGTGAACTGAGTTCCTGCTACTTTGAAACCTAGAAATAAAAATAATTTATATGATGCAGAGTGTAGCCTAGTACAGCCATGTACTAATCAAGGTTTTAAAAAATGGAAACATGAAGGATCCGAAGAATGAAAGCTTTGTGAAGTGTTCAGGATGTGAAACAGCTGTATGGCTCAGAGATCTCTGGGTAAGATGTGAATTCTGTTGGAGAATGAGGAGGTTTACAGGGGGAACATGGGTGTTAAAGGCAGTAACCAACTGGCTAGTTGGACAAATAAGGGTCATGTGGTACTCATGAGGAGAAAGCACACAAGAATTGTAGGCAGAAAGGGCAGGAAAATGGTAGGATAGAGAAAAGCAAATAAAAGGACAACACAGGTGGAGGCTGAGGATTATATGCAAGTGGCATAGAGTAAGACAAAGAGAGAAAGTGGAAAATGTAGTCATAAAGGAGAATACAAGGGGGAAGCTATGTTGGATGGACAGGTGCAGACAACAGTGACAAGAAATAAAGAGGAGGCAGAGCCACATGTTACCATGTTGAAATCAACATCATTGGAATAGCACTAGCTATATGGGCAGGGTAAGCACCATACTTCTCAAATGTCCAGATTTTCACAGAATACCGAGATTTTTACCTGATATTATTGGCCTGTTCCACATAAAACTAGAGGTTTTGTGGCAAATCATTCAGATATGAAGGCATAAAATAATGACAGACATTTGAGTTTCAGACTTCATATCCTTCAGAAACTACATGTTAGCACAAAACTTGTTATTTAGGCAACATTCTAAGTTTATCAGAGCAATATTTAAAATCTGTCCCTAACACTAGGCCCATGCCCCCCCACTCCCCATTATTTTTGCCTTTAAACTGATTTCTTATGCTAAGAGGCAGAGGGGTACTGTGAGCACTTAGAAGGGAGGGAGAGAGAGAGTAAAGGGGGCATTTTCACTGGAGAGGCTTGTAGGAAGACTGTGCAAGAGATAGAAATGGGACCATAATATACAATAGAAGAGGAACAAAAAGTATAATTAGGAAGGAAAAGCAAGGTGTAACTAGTGGGGGAGGGGGAAAGGCTGCAGAAATTAGGAGTAGTCATGGGACATGAATGCGATAAAAGCAAATGTGGAAAGAGATTAACTGATTTCTCTAACTAAAGGCTCTGTCACCAAGAGAAATAAGGGTTCCGACAGGAGCTATTATGCATGAAGTAATTACCTACCTACAGATTGCTTGTGATGTTGTAGACATTTCTTCTTAGACAGTTCAGTATAATTAAAAATCTCAAAGAGGAAGGAGCATGACCATAGAGTAACAGAAAAGTAGACAAGAGAAAAGTGCGTGCCGTTGGAATTCAAACTCATAGGCCAAGGGCGAACAGAAGCATTTTGGGAAGTGTTGTAATTTAACACATTCTGTAGAGTATGCGCTAAGAAAAAACACTTGCCAAAATGCATAACTGGAAAGACAAGTCTGTTCAAAGGATCTTGCATGCTTTTGAAGACAAAGAAGAAAATGGGCAGTGCCAATAAATAGTTTGGTAAGTACTACTGCAGAAAAAAGAGCTGATACAGTGCATTCTGCAATAAATAATTTGGTAAGTACTACTGCAGAAAAAAGAGCTGATACAGTGCATTCTGTAAACATTTGTGAAGCAGTGAGGAAAGAAGCTACAACATTGAGAGGAAGTGCTGAAAATTAATAAGCAAATTTTAGTGCTCATTTCAAAAAATGTGCAAAGTGTGATATTTTGTCTAAATAGACTTTTGAAGCATTGTCACCCAGAGGTACTGAAAAATCTGTTTCTGTGTCCTAATTTTTAACATAATTTAGCCAACAGATGGAGCCATTGAGTCAAAAGCTGCTGATAAACGATTATAACGATGTTGAAGATGCTTTTTCACAAAATAACATTTTTTAATTATCTTTGCAAAATCTTTTTCTTGCAAGATGCTAGGAATGGTGAAAAATATTCATTCTAAGAACAGTGAAACTGTCACTGTTTTGAGGAAGTTCTGAGTTTTTTTACTGAAGCTACATTACATTGCTGAGTTTAAGGTTGGGGTCAAGCAGTTGTTTAATTAGGTTTTGTTAGTCTAGTAATTAAGGGAAATTATTTTACTGCAAGAATGGAAGAGGGATCCTAGGGACATGACTAGGATGTGAACTTTACTTCTTGTCCCCAGCTATGAACTCAGTGGAGCACACTGCTGACAGCATTGAAAGGCTGTGCCATGCTGCCATCAGGATTACATAGCAGGAAAGCTTCTGCTGTAGATGCATCCTTCATTCTGTATTCACAGAGGATGGTCACCCCATGCATCTGTTGAGTCCAAGGTGTCCAGGTTGCTACCAGCATCTCCTATACAATGGACACAGGTGGAGCCCCCATTTGTTCATAGGTTCATAGGTGTGTACTAGGCTAATGGCCCTTGAGCCTTTACAAGCCTAGCCCATAGGATTGCCCTGGCATCGTGCCGCCCGACGTTAGTTTCCAGTGCCTCTATCGAACAGAGCCACTAAAGTGATCCTTGGGTGAATTTTCTGTTTCCCATCCACTCATCAAGATTTCTGTTGAAGAGGGTTAGTGAGGTGCTCTGCTTGACGTGTATTGGAAGTCTGTTCCAGAGCATGGGCAGTCTCTGGGTTAAGAACCTGTCCCTTCAGCATGTTCTGTTGATTGAGGTAATAAGGTTGAGGTCTCTGGAATGTGTGGTGCGGAGGGATTGGGATTTATTTAGATGTAGCATAAAAAACAGGGTTGGGTCAGACATGGCTTTGTAAGTTGAGCAGAGATCGCCTCTAAGTAGGTGATATGAGACAGAGAATAGTTGGGGTTTTTTGAGTCTGTCCATATAGGACAAGTGTTTAAGGCCCAGTATCCTCTTTGTGAGGTATTTTTGTGGCCTCTCCAGTTGTTGCAGGTGTCTGGTGAAGTACATGTCAAATGGAGCATTGTACTCAATGACTGGTCTTATGAGGGAGAAGTAGAGAGAGAGAGATGATGACCTCCTTCCTGAATGCGAAACCCTTAGTAATGAGATGTGCCACATAGAAGGACTTTCTGACCACAGCGGCTATGTGGTGGTCAAAGGAGAGGGTGCTGTCAACCTCTGTTCCCAGATCTTTTATGATGCCTTCAGTGTTCAGTGGATTGCCGTCGATGTGGTAATTCATGGGAACTGAGTTTTTTCCAAAGGGAATGATGACTCATATCTTGGCATTGAGTTTAAGGCCATGGTTTTGGCACCAATCATTGGTCTTGGTGAGGCCTTTTTGTAGGATGTCTACATCACTTAGGGAGTTAATAATGGCTCCCAGCTTGCAATTTTCTGCGAACTTGGTCAGCCAGAGATCCTTCATGTTGGCCTGGACTTCAGAGAAGTAGACGCCAAACAGGACTGATCCCCGTGGGACTCCACTCGTGACTGGTCGGCGGTCTGACTTGGACTCTGCTACTTTCACACTGTGGGTTCTGTCTGTGAGCCAGTTTGACACCCACCTAGTAATATAGGGGTTTATGCCTAGTTTAGGGAGTCTATCTATGATTCCTGAGTGAGGAATGGTATTGAAGGCTTTGGCCAGATCGAGGTAGGTTGTATGAACTACCTTGCCCTCATCCACAGCTCTGGTGACTGACTCAGAGAAGTTGACCAAGTTGAGCAGACATGATCTACCCTTTACAAAGCCAGATTGAGTGGGATCCAGAGTTTGGAGATTCTCTATATCATTATTTATTAGGTCCATGATGATGCTCTCCATAGCCTTACAGATCAGGCTTGTCAGGCTAATGGGGCGATAGCTCCCAGGGTCTGTAGTCACTTCCTCTTTATAGAGAGGGATGACTGTAGCAGTGCACCATTCAGTAGTGACAAAGCCTGAGGTGAGGCTGTGATTGAACAGGGCACATAGGTGTGGTGCCAGTTCATTTTGTAGTTTATGTAGAACACAGCCAGGTATATTGTTGGGTCCCATGGAAGCTGTATTCCTGGCGTCGGACAGTGCAGTCTTAATCTGCGCAGCAGTAATACTGGATGGCTGGGATTCTATTGTATTGTGATAGGTCCATTGGGGGGGATAGAGGGATAAAGTTGGCACTGAATCTGTTGGCCAGTATATTGGCAATATCTGTTGGCTCAGTATAAGAGGTACTGTTGTGCAGTAGCTTGGAGCAAACCTGGGTATTGCCATGGAGATTCTTGACATAACCATAGAAGGCCTTGTGATTTTCTTTAGTATCTGATGCAATCTTGTTTTCATAGATAGCATTAGAGGATTTGATGAGGGATCTCAACTTTTGTTGAGGCTAATAAGGGAGTTTTTACAATGTTGGTGCTTCACCTTTTTCTGCAACAGTTTCTTTCTTCTGTTATAGAGCATGTTTATGACAGGGGACTACCAGATTGGTTTCCTTTATTTGGAGGAGAGCATCTTGGTTCTGTTGGGTATGGCCAGTCCCATGCATTCGTGTACGTGTTCATACAGTGCATTGGTGTATGATTCGGCAGTTATTCACCCATTCTCCATCTGCATGTGTGTCGTGAAGTTAGCCACCTCTGTTTTTAGTTACTACACCTTCTCCCATGCTGGTAATATGTGTTGCAGTGCCCACACCTGCCACAGATAGGAAGGGTAGGTGTACATTTGCCTTTCAGGTACAGCTGGCACTAACCATTGGTGTGGCATTATATGGCTTTAAGTGCGAGATGGGGGGGGGTTCCTCCCATGGAAGGACTGGGGAAGGTCATCAGGTGGCGACTGCCCATTCCTTTGTGGAAATATAGGGCATTGACCTACAGATGCCCATTCACATTGTGACTGCCTAGTTCTTGTGCTGTTTGCTATTAGCATGGGAAGTAATGATGACCTTAGCTCTGATCCCCTGATAATGCCTGTACACATAACTTGTGGTTACATGGGCAAGTACAGTGCTTTGTAGAAGGTATAATACCTGTACTAGTATAATATCACATTTCACTTGCACTAAACTATACTTCACAATTAATTTGTATCATATGCGTTCAGATATGCCTGCATACCTTAATTCAAACTCCTGTCTGCAGCATTCATCATCTGTTGTGCCTATATGTGTCATGCCTGTTAGGCCTCCTGATATGGGGGTGCTGAAGAAGACTTGTCGTCCTCTACATCCAAGACAGATTCCCAGGTAACCAAATGTCAAGTTATTTAGGATGTGGCTAGTGGTAGACATACAGTAGACTTTTAAAGAAACATACTGGAGGGAGCACTGGAGCAGTCTAGACAGCAAAACTGCATCTATAGCTGGTCTGTCTGCAGCAGAGTGCATGGTTGTTAGATAGATAGATAGATAGATAGATAGATAGATAGATAGATAGATAGATAGATGGGCATCTAAAAAATATGGTATATCAGATACCCATTTTTAAATGATTAAGAGCTTATACAGCAAGTGGCAGGTCAAGTCATAGACATTGCCTCTATAATTTTGATTAAAGACCTCAGTAAGGTTCAGCCACCACTACCACAGCCATCTTATAATTCAATTATCATCCTGGGAAACCCACAAAAATCATAGGAAAAGGCAGATTACAGTTAAATCAAGCTTGATACTTAGATGTAACAAGACATGGGAAAATAGGGAGAAGCAGGTTATGCTGCATGGGCATAGTCATGCATATGTCATGCATGCCACAACATGTACTATTAAAAATATTTTATTTTATAAAAAGAAATGGAGAGCGATGCTTTGAAGACTGAGTCATGCTAAACTTAGATATAAGAATAATCTTTTAAACTGAACAAGTAAAGAAGCCTTTGCCTAACTTATTCAGTTTAAATAATATTTTAACACTTGATACTTCTTAATTGCTACACTGAGTATTGCAAATTCATTGCAACAATTAAGCTGCTTTGTAACAACAGTGCTGCATGTTGTCTAACTTTGGTGTGATGTAGGCATAGCAGACTCAATGCAGACTACCCAGCTAGTGCTATAGCCACGAAATGGCAGTGTTCTCAAGCAATTTCAGCATTTCTTGGGAAGCTACACTTGCAGAGTAGACATGCACATTCTGAAGTTGGCATGCAGTTAAAAAAATGCAGGTTATTTCCTGGGTATATTATGATGCATGTAGGCATCAATGATCTGTCCGAAGAGGCAGTCCTGGTAGTAGTAAATGTTTTCTACTTGTGTTTTTAACTTATGTACCCCATAGTAAGTGTTCAGTAAATAGACACAGGAGAGCTGGATGGATGCATGTAGCTTCTTTAACAGTATGATAGAGAACTGTTTGAAAAAGGTGATCATTTGACATAATTTGATACACACACACACGTGCACACAGACACACACACACACATACACACAGACACACACACACACTCCACGTGCATTACCCTATGATACACATAAACAAGTATGTGTACATTAATATATCCTTTCTTTTAAATGTATTAATTCTACAACACTTTTTGTAAAACTAGTACATACTTGACTGCATGTAGATATGTTACAGCTGATACAGACCAACCCAAAAATGCTCTGAAATTACTTTCACTGCTAGATAATAGTGACATTTATTAACTCAGTCTTTGCCATCATTTATGTAGTCATAGCACATTGTTATATTATTTTGCCCCCATGCCTGCTGATCATCAAGCCTTCTCTAGATCAGACATTATCCTGTCAGGGAGAGGCTATCATCCAGGCAGCCATGAGCATGCTTTGAACTCTCGCTGGCCAGCATCCTGATGATCAGAGCTTTTCTTTATTATGGCCTTAGCGCATTAGCCCCTGGTGGTAAGATTGGCATTTGTATCACCAAAAGGGCTTCCTATTCCCCCTTCTGCATGCATACATGCTGTCCCACATACACCAATAGGAGTTAATATCACTGGCTTGGGGGCCATACCCATGTCTTTCCTGACATCAGCTCCAAAATTATGATGGGGCTCCAGTCTCTTGTCAAGCCCTGTCATTACAGCAGTGGTGCAAGCTGGGTGGTAACCATAGGTGCATAGGTAAGTACTTGGCTATCTGCCCTTGTGGGCCATTTTAAGCCTAGCCAATTTTCCCCAATTTGTGTTCACACTAACCTATTCCATTTGGTCATCGATTGGCCTGCCCATCCCATGACTGATAATTATATATTACCCCTAAAGAGAATAACTGGGATCATACCATAGATAATTTGAGGGGAGCCATGCATTGGATAAAGCTTTTAGGAGCTGCATCAGTCCATTGCTAGTACAGGGTGCATTTCTGGGGTAAATTTTCTGTTTCCCATCCATAGATCCAAGTTGTGCTTGAAAATGGATATGAATGAACTTTGTTTTATGTGGATGGGGAGTCTGTACCATGGCAGCAACATCCTCTGTGAAATATATCTGTCCCTGCAAGCCATTCTGTTGATTTTGCAGAAGAGATTTAGACCCCCTTGACTGAGTATTTCTGATGTTGTTTGACTTGCTGATGTGCAGTAAATCTATCAGTATTTGGTCAGAGGATGCCTTGCATGCCAGACACAGATCACCTCTTAGCAGTCTGAAGGATACAGAGTACAGTGACAGGGCTTTGAGTCAGTCCATGTAGGACATGTTGTTTAGGCCTTGTATCCTTTTAGTAAGGTATCTCTGTGGGCTTTCCACTTGTTGCATGTGTATGGACAGATACATGCCAAAGGGGGAATTATATTTAATGACTTGCTTAATAAGGAAGGAGTAAAGGGGGACAATGACATCCCTAGATCTATACACAATCCCTCTAAAGTATAAAAGGAATTTCTTACAGCAATAGATACGTGTTAGTCAAAAGTTAGGTCACTGTCCACATAAGTTCCCAAAATCTTGAACAACTGGGCCAACACTTAGGGTTGTATTGCTAATTTGGTAGTTCCCTGGAATTAGATGACTTTCCAAAGGATACAATAATGCATTTTTTGGCATTTAGTTTCAGACCATAATTTTGACACCAGTCATTTATTTGAGACAAACCTTCCCACAGGATGGCTAAGTCATTTTGATATTCAATGACTGCTCCTAGCTTGCAGTCATTTGCAAACTTAGTCAACCAGAGCCCTTTGCTATTGACTTTTACTTCAGAAAAGTAGATACCAAACAGGACAGGTTCCAGCACAGATCCCTAGTGAACTCCACTGGTGACTGGTCTCTATATGGAGGTAACTTCCCCTATTTTGATTATCGTTGCCTATCTGTCAGCCAGTTTTCAATCCAGTGGGTCACATAGGGGGTTATTCTCAGTTTTTGTTTAGCTTTTCTACTATGCCTGATTGGGGAATTATATCAAAAGCTTTAGCTAGGTCGAGGTATGCAGTGTATACCATTTTGCTTTCATCTATTGCTTTGGTGACCTTTTCAAAAAATCCCCTCATTTGAGTAAGCAAGACCTGCCCTTGAGGAATCCAAACTGAGATAGGTCTGGTGTTTGGAGGTTCCCAATGTCCAGATTGATTAATTCCCTGATAAGTCTTTCCATGGGTTTGCATATGAGGATAGTCAGACTTATGTGTCTGTAATTGCCTGTGTCTGTGGAAGGTCCTCCCTTATGCAGGGGAATGACTGTAGCTGTTCTCCATTTACTTGATACAATACCTGTATGGAGGCTGAGATTGAACAGTGTTGTTAGGGGTGTGGCTAAACCATGCTTCATGCTGTTTAAGATGCAGCCAGTGAAATTGTCATGGCCCAGTGATGCAGTGTTTTTAACTTTTGGTAGGACTTTTATGACTTTGTCTTGTGTGATAGCTGGAAGGTGAGCTAGTTTCAGGTGTATCTTGAGGGACAGACAGAGGGGAGGGAAGGGTAAAGTTAGAGCTAAATTCATTAACCAGTAGGTTATTTATATCTTCAGTCTCATTGTAGCTAACATTTTTCACAATCAGTTCAGTGCTTGTCTTATGATTGTCTTTGGCTTGTGTAGCTATTTTAGCCTCAAACTTGGCTTTGTGGATTTCATTAAGCTCCCTAACTAGTTTCTTTATTTAAGTGACAAGGGCTCTAACATCCTGGGAATTACTCTTCCTCCTTTTGGTCATTTTTTTTCCTTTTATTATAAATCTTACTGATATTGTAGCTCCACCATATGTGGTTGTTTCTGGGGTTTGCCCTGCACTTATTCCTGTGAGGTACAGCTGCATCTATGCAGCTGTTTATATGCTGGTATAGTGTGGTGGTGTACGTTTCTGCATATTTAATGTAGTTGACTGGTTTTGGTGGGGATTTGAAAGGTTTTCAGTGTATCACTTAGGAGCAGGTAGTTTATCTTAAATAAATTTTTAAAGGTACCTTGGGTGGAAGGGATCTCTGGTTTCAGTTCTACTTCAAAAGAGATAACTTTATGGTCAGGATTAACAAGTGATGAAGATAAGCAAGTAAGGTTATTCCCCCTAATGGGTACTTTCTCTAATTATTCCAGGGCATTTGTATTGAGAAAGTCCCGCAATCTCTGTTCTTGTGCAAAAGTGGTTGTGTAGGTTTCCAAGCCTATAATAGGATAGCTTAGATCACTTTGCAAAATGGTATTGGTTTGAATATTGAGTGATTCTAGTTCCTGTATATAGGTATTGTGGCTTTCTTTTGTCACAGGAGTTCTATAGCTAGCTAATATATGGTATGGGACCTTTCTGATGGTTATTTGGACACAAAGATCAACTGCATAATGTTACTTTACCAGCCTTGATGTGAATCTGTTCTAATTGTAGACTGATACACCTCCACCTTTTTGCCCCTCCTGAGCAGTAGCTAGTCTAAACGTGTGGAAGGCATTATATCCCTGCACAGCTGGAGTGTTCTCTGCTATTTTAAACCATGTCTCAGTCACTACACAGATGTCAGTGTCTTCCAGAGTTAGAAGGACCTTTAAGAAGTGGAGTTTTTTTCAGGCTGTTAGTATTGATCAGTAATACCTTCATATTTTCCATTGCTTGTTTCATTATGTTGGCAGGTTGATCAGGATGGCATTGCCTAAAAAAAGGCACTATGGGGCTGGAAAATGTGTTTGCCAATAACTGAAAGCCTACAGGGGACAGATGCAGGCCATCCCTGGCAAAGCAGCATGGTCTGTCAATCATAACCTCCCAGGCTAACAAATATCGGACCCCTTTGAATGACACAAAAACCTAAGCCACTTATTGAATTCAGTTATTTTTTGCTCAAAAAGCAGCAGCATCATTGGAGAAGGTAGAATGCTGCTCAATGCTAGGCTCATCTCTGCCTTGGACGCATAGTCTGAGAGCTCTGTTGTGTCTGTCTTCATATACTCCAGAGAGGTACATGAAAGAGTCATATAGGTACTGTTGTTATGGTGCACTGCTGATGATTTTGGTGTCTGAGTTTACTGTGTGTGAGGTTTTTGCCTCCAGTGGTATTATATATGTACATGTCTTACACACAGTCATGCTGTTTAAGTAACAGATGATTGTCAGACATCATGAGACAGTTCTTATACTGTCTGAAGATACCCATCTCAATCAGGCTGGCTAGAGAAATTGTGGGGAAGTGCTTGTCCATGATGATGACATCAATGACTCTGGGGACAGGAGTAACTATAACTGATTGGAATTTGCTTTTAGAATAACGTTTGAGTGGACTTGCTACTGAGTATTTAAATTTCAATATAAATCAAATAGCACTGAACCCTTTTTCTGCCACCAATAAGAACCTCTAAACTAACTATAGTAAAAACATCACTAATTTGATATTACAATCAGTGCAAGCAGTATCAGTACACTTAATATTAAGCAATGGTGTCAAAGGTCTTCCATCGTCATCTACCCTCAACCCTCACCCCTGAATGACAGTGCTCCTCCACTCCAACTGCACTATTAAGCACTCAGAATGCTAACTGAACTTCAGTCACCTGGCTTGTACCTATCACTTTAGCTCTCTATGCCACTGGGCAGGCTAGTCATTGCTTATTTTAATGTCACACCCAATCTACTAAAAATAATCATAAGTTTTCAATATCTAAATCTTTAAGTATTTCCTGAGTTAGACACAGTTATACTTTGTTCAATTATCAGTAGAAGAATAATCAGTCTTTGGGCAGTTTTGCTGAAAATATTCTAGATGCACTTCTCTTTATTTGGTCTAGAACTGCACTCTCTGTCCTTATACTTTATGTGATTCCTGTGTTATGTCTTAAAATGAGTTACACTACCAGTGGTAAGATTTGCCACAGTCTTGAAATGAGGTCAGTTGTTTTCTGTAAAGATGATGAACAATTCTGTGAAGATGGCTATTCCTTCTTCATAGCTGACCTTTATTTGTTCTGATTGTACATGATCCTGAAGTTGCAGCTGGTGTTATAATGGTTAATTCTTGCTCATCTGAATGTCTGCTTGTAGGCTTCAGCACATTCACTTTTGTCATGTTCCAGAGTAGTTAAATCTCTTGAAGTTTCAACATACAAGGCTTTCTCACTTTCTTGTACTTTCAGCCAAAATGCTGTAATGTTCAGTATCCCTTCATATTTATCACTGATAGCTTCATTTAAGTCTTGTCATAATAAACATCTTTGAAAGAAACAAGCCAGTTGACTGCACAGCAGTATTTGTAAGCAACACTTTTTCTCATTATATTTTCACAGCTTAAATCATTTCTACTTCCCACTGGCTTGTGGATATCTAAGACTGATTACAACCCACTTAAATTCTCATTCTTCTGAAAACATGTAGAATTATTGACTCACAAACCAAGCACTATTCTCTGAGATTGGGTCTTCAGGAATTGTATGTCTAGAAAATATTGCCATGAGCAGCATTATGAGACAATTGCATAGTATGCCTGATTTTGATTACCTTTGGAAACATTGCATAGTAACCTATACAACTCAGATAGTGAGAATAATTAAACTGAAGCAAAGTAGTTGCCAGCCTTGTCCATGGCCTTTCTGGACTTTCATATGGTGTCCCTTTGAAACATCTTACATGCATAACCCTTCTTTATCATTTTCTTTCTCCAAGTTGGGACATAATTGTCCCCAGTCAGGCCACAGTACCCCACCCTATGCCAGGCCTGCTAGCTTGTATCCTACCCCTTTGGACTTACTCCAGTATTGCTTGAGTCCGGTTGTGGATCCTAAGGTATCCTGGAGACTCAGCCATCTCTGCTTCTGCCCTGGGTGCCCCACCTCCAACATACTTTGATTCATCCAAAAGAAACTCCCCTCTTTGGACCTAAGAGGGCATCGATAAATACCCTCTCACTGAGGATGGGCATGCCCATCCCTCCCTGCCTCTCCATGAGGTGCCTGCACTGCTGATTGAATCTAGGTTGACTGGGTTATAGTTAGGTTTTAAATCCTTTCTTTCCTTCTTTATCATTATCACTGACTGTTGAAATATTCCTAGCCAAAATATGGTATCACTTTCACTTTCCTTGCACCTCAGTATTACAAAATTGTCTTCACAGAGTCTGTCTAGCATGTCATCTCAGACCTGATCTGGCATGATTGCTGTGCTTCTTATATGATTTTTCTGATTGTATTGAACAACAGATTGCACACAGTCTAACTACAGTGTGTACAGTATGCCTCTGTCTATGCTTGCATTTTTCATTCCTGCCCATTGTTTCCTATTTCTTTTAATAACTGCATTTCTATATGTGTATCTGTGTACTTTATGAATTCTTGCAACCTTTCTTCTGAAAGCTATGGCTCTATATAGTGTTTCTATGCCCTGCTTCAGGAAATCATCCAAACGCTGTTTTAAAAACGGTCTGCTCGGTGTATCTCTTTCTCTGTTTTTTATTAAAACTTTAGATCACACTGCAGTAGAGTCAAATGATCCTTTGAATAATTAATGGTGCTTTATGAAATTACCTTTGGAAAATAATAATGACTTAATATCTATTTCTGCATTTAAGTATCTCCCATGCACATATTCACAGACTTGTTTACACCCATACACTATGGCAAGAAGTTCCTTCTCAACCTGAGTATATCTTTTTGTGTCTCCATCAATGTTCTGTAAGCTTAGGGAATTGTTTTTCACTCGTGGAGCAATATTATTCCTCTACTGGATTGACTGGCATCCAGTCTTACTGTAGCTCATATGTTACATTGCAATATCTAACAGCCAGTGCTTCTGTGACAAATTTCTTCAGCACTGTGAAACTTTTTCTTGTTCTTGTTCACAATGTCACACAATTACTTTCTCTAATACATTTATTGATGCTTAGACTCATCAGATAAGAAAGTATAGAATAACCATGTGGAAGTACTAAACCATGTCAAGAAGTCTTAAAGCTTGTTTGGGTGTTCATCTTTTCATTTGGACATTTGGACTACAGCTTTTATGTTTTCTTGATGCAGTTGGGCACCTCTTTTCTCAAAATAATGTCTCTTGTGTTTTACTTTTATTCTTGTTCATCTTGACATTACTTTTGTCTCAGCCTTTCTATCAGTTTTTTTCTCCATTCATGTTCCAGTTTTGACTTGCTCTGAATTAATATATTCAGAATAGAGTTTACAACACCTTCCAGGTCCTCTATAATCTGCCCAACCTCTCCCTGGAATACATTAGCTGTTAATGAGATACCAAACAGCATTCACAATAATCCTAGTTTTCAATGTGATGAATGTATGCATACATATACATTATTTGACCTGAGAAAAATCATCCCTTCGGGATTTTGAGTATTCATTATTTTCGTTTCAGGAAAATAACATTCAATGTGGATTTTGAGCTATAAAAGTAGACCCATAACCACATATTGCCTTTTGTCCTTCTGTATAATTTTTATCTGTGCAACCATTTCTTGGGTTGCTTTTACTCCTTCTCTCCTTCTTATTGCTATCTGGTTTCTGCACTGTCTCAAAAAATGCCAGTAGTCTCATTTAGTTTTACTTTAACTCTGTCTTTTCTTACCAGGTTTAACGTTTCACACATCCATTTCCTCTGTAAGATTTCTCATTTTTATATATTTGATGCCTTGCTTGCTATACATACATCTCCAGCTTTATCTAATGTTAAGTATGTTTTATTCAACATTTGCTTATTAGTTTATCACTTTTTATGACCCAGACAATTCTATATCCAGCTGATGAATGAGTGCTTGTTAAAAATACAAGATGAATATATGGCAGGTTTTGAAGTGTTTTAGCAATCTTTTCTTTGATGAGATAGGAAAAAGATAAATGGAAATGTATACAATTGGGCTCAATGTCACAGATCACAACAAATATGTATTCTTAGTAAGGACATGCAATAATATGGCTACTGACAAACATTTGCAAACAGGACCATAAGAGACCAAACTACATTCAAATAATACAAAAATGCAGTTATGCATCTACTTCTCACCTCCTTCCATATAGCATATTCATTTGTTAATATGGAAATAGTAAAAACATGTTACAGCACTCTTCTAATGTAAGCTTCACCTTACCAGTATCTATGTCAAAAAGAATGAAAATACAGACATTTTATTTTGTTCATAAAAAATAAAAATAAAATGAAACACAGTCACTAATGACCAGGGAAAATGTATTTTTAATGCATAACATTCCAAGAAGCTTAACACATTTTTATCAGTTATGTTTATTTATTTATTTACATTTGTTTACTGGGAAAGTCCAACTGGGCCAGAAGCCCATTTTCAGCGGAGGCCCGGGAAGAAAAGCTCCACAGAAATATAAGCAAAATACAATAATTAGTACAACAGTATACATACAGCAAGATGGAGAATACACATCATCTAGTTAGTCTATACAAAGTAGTATTCAGTGCAGTTTTCTAGTAGATACAGGTTCAAAAAGAAAAACACAGTTACAAATGCTATGTCCTCAAAATGCTTTTTACCTGTGTGGACAGTACAATAGATGCAGTCAAATGCATTATATAATTAATGTAATATCTGTAACCAAATCAAATGTCTGTCAAACTTAATGGTATCACTAGCTGAAGAAATTCTTCTTGCTGGAAGTAGTGATACAGTTTGAGGACATAATGAATCTGAAGGATGACCTTCTGTTGGAGTCGATTCATGAACAATTGCAGCATATGTATATTTGCAAACTGGTAAAACTTGTTCCACTGCTTCTTTTTTCTGCCTTCCTCCTCTTGATTAGAAGCTTAATCAAAACATTTTATCTGTTTCTTTCATGACTGCAAAAGCAGCTGTTTTATCTTTAGTACTAAACATTAAAATACTTTTTTGTGTAATCTCCAGTGATGTGAAGAAATGTGGCTGCATGTACCTCTTTGTTTTCTGATGCATCAAATGTAACATAAAAATCAAAACTTTGAAGTTATTGGTTCCTATTTCCTTCCTGATTAAAGATGTTAATTGTTTTAGTAACAAAGTTGCTTACATGTTGAAAATTCCACTGGATTATTATGTAATAATGAGGAGTTTGTTATTTTTTGCTTGAATGTCCTGTTTTGTCACTGTCTTGAATTATGTAATGGAACATTGAACGAATACATTTGAGAGCATCTATTTCATGTGGTTCTTCATTTTGTTTTTCATTTTATTTTCATCATTTACTTTCCTTGAATCATCATTGTTTCTGTTCTACAAGCACATATGGTGTTGTAATGGCTCCAAACAGTGGAAATGTGTTACTTCACCATCTGTAAAAGAAAATCTAGTGTGTCAGTGTGCCTTGATCCAGCAGTGTTACCAGGTCTTACTGCAGCAGCGTTGAGTGTCGTTTGAATGTGGAGTCATGAAAGGTGTTTGAGCTGGGAGCACACGTCTCAACCTCTTAATGCAAGAAATCTGGACAAAGCCTAAAATAATGGGAAGATAAAGGCCCAAATATAGGGACTGAGTTTAAATATTGTTTTTATAAACTTAGAAAGCTGCTAGAATAACAGGATTTGTGTTTGCATATATTTTCTGAAGGAGGTGAAGTCTGAAACTCAAATATGTGTCATTATTTGGTCATTATTTAGTTACTTCAATCTTCTGTCATTTGCCAAAAAAAAAAAGATTTTATGACAAACAGGCCAAATATTTGAGACAAAAATCTGTACATTCCGCAAAAATTTGTATGATTGAGATGTATGGCTGGGAGATCCATGACTTCCGCTACCAATTTATATATTTGGACTCATTTTCTTAACTTTTCTAGTTTGCATCAAATGTTAAATAAATAGACACAGGACAGCTGGAGGGATATGAATAACTTCTTCACTTCTTTGACAAAGAACTGCCTGAAGAAGGATGCATTACCTTAGGGAAACTTAAAAAAGTATTGCTCTATTATAAATAACAGTAGGTCCAGGGAGGAGGCAGAAAGATGCCAGGACAGTGGATTGGTGATGGCATTCTCAGAGGCTTTGTTTTTATTAACAGCCAGAAACCTGAGGAGAAAGAGGGTTAGGAAACATATTGACTGATTACTACAATGCACAAGGGAGAACGCTGTGAGACTTGCATGAGGAAATAGACATGTCAGAAAGTGTGCTTATAGCTAGACTGGAAAGGTACAGCTCAATGGTAATATATTTAAACTAACATGGAAGGGAGGTGGAAATATCACAGCAGCAGAAATGCTAAGGCAGTAGGCAGTAGGAAAAGCAGACCTAGAATGTAGCAGAGGATCAAACACGGATGACGTGGAGGAATACTGGGGCAGTATTAATATGCAATGCAAGGCGCCTGAATAGGGAGATGTAAGAGCTGCTAACAGTGATACAGGAGGACATGCTGGATACTAACAATATCAGAAAAGCACATGTTAAATGAAAACAAGGGTAAGACTTGGAGCTACCTCTATATACATTGTCCATTTCTATCACATGAGGGAGGGATCTGCATCAAATGCAAGGTCAGTGATAAGAAACATCACCCAATCAGGAGGCAGGAAGGAATGAGCAAGGTCAAAACTAAGGATTTACAACCTGATAATTAAAGTAGGTGAAGGTCTACTAATAACACACTAGAGTATTTCAACTCCCAAACGCATCAAGGAAAGAAAATAAGGGAGTGGAGGAAAGAATAAAGGAGGAAAACAGAATAAGGAAGAAGGCAATACTCATAAGTTATCTGCCAGAAACAAAATGTAAAATTTTGAGCTCTGGAGTAGAGAAGGATCAGGAGTTAAATATGGACCTGGAAATTCAGAGGTTCACCTGACTGATGCATGACCTACCAGAAAGAACAGAATTCTGGGCATGACCCTAACATAGGAGTATGGTTGTCATAAATATCTACTGGAGTATACCAATAACCAGCCGGGATCATGCCACCATGTGGTTTACAATGTAGAAAGAGAAATAAATTGGGGGTTGAGGGAACATGCGGGTATAAACTAGGTATGGGAATGGGATAGGGATGGAGTACACTGTACTATGGTCTATCTTTGGCGGAAGTGTTGAAGTACCTAAAGTAAAGTGAACATGTATAACTGTAGCAAGCTGCTTGTTACAGTTTTACCAAGTAGTTTGCTACAGTCGCAAGAGCAGAACTTTTTTATGCTGTCTCTCTTTTTTAATTCCTAAACTTTGAGTTGGGGGGCCTACATGAGGATCTGCCCAGGATGCCAGATGAGCTAGCCATGGTTCTGAAGAAGACTTTAGATATAGCTCATCTGAAAGATCCTCCGTCCTTTGTATTCTGTCTTAGAGGTGTACACTTCTTTCTCCAGCCTCTTGTATATCTCATGGAGCTTTACTAACTCTCACAACACTTCTGCATAGTCTGACCCTTCGCCCCTCATTCAGTACTGCACCATCAGTAGCAAATACAATGAAAAAAGTCAACCCATATGACTTTGTACAAAATAAAACGTGTATGACTAGACAGTGCACAAACTTGAGGTTTCCTGAAGATGAGGAATAATTACTTTCAGGTACAATAGCCGCAATGACACACAAACCAAATGTTTCTTACTAATCAGTTATTTTTAAGTAAATAGAAGGCTGAAGAGTAAGGAAATTCCTAGTGCCTGGCTACATTTTTTATATTCTCATGAGTTCAGAAATGTCTGTCTTTTTGTCTGACTTATAAATTAAATGCAACATTTTGAGTAAACTCAGGGTTCCTAAGCCTCACTACATTGAAGAGGGTGGTGTTGTACAAAGAATCAGTAATTTCATACATAAATAATGATTATGATTGCATCAGCTTCTTATATAGCTAAACAATACAGAATTTACTGGACTGGTAAGTTTGCTTTTCAGCAAACAATAATCTGATAACCCTGCTTAATTGAAGGAGCTTAAATTGACAAATTATGTAATTTACCCTGAGGGTTTGCAACCTGAAAATGTTATAATAGACTTGTGGTGTGAGGGTTTGCCACTTATAAAAAGTTATTATTTTGAGTCCATTTCTTTTTGAGGTTCATAATACTGTGGCTCGTTGCTGAGCAAGTGAAAGAAACATGCCATAAACACACCTAATCAGTGTGTGTGTGTGTGTGTGTGTGTGTGTGTGTGTGTGTGTGTGTGTGTGTGTGTGTGTGTGTGTGTGTGTGTGTGTGTGTGCGTGTGTGCGTGTGTGTGTGTGTGCACACGCGTGCGTGCGTGTGTGTTTATCAGTAAGAAGGGGAAGTACTGAAGGACTACCTTCACATCATTTACAAACCTAAGATCATGGTTCCTAAATACGTTCCATAAGTTCCAGATATATTGGGGGGTGGAATGGGTGTTCCAAGGTTCCAGTAAATATTTAAGAGTAACACTGTACTTTGCATCCATTTGAAAAGTAATCTGAAATGGATTTTGTTAAGCAAAAATGCAAAAAAGGAGTTGCACATGAGGAGTACATCTATGTTCAGTACATATATGTCTGTACCAGACAGACACACAACTTGAGGATCCAAAATTTGTGAGTAAAGAAACCCAGAAAAGCAGTTGTAGTCTCTATCTATTTACTAAACTTTACTGCAAATACATGATTAACATAAATACAAAACACCAATGCCACCATGACTATCACCAGAAGGAATTGTGTTCCTATTGTTCCTGCAAAATATGGTAAAGCTGTGGTGACAGTACCTAATTAAGGCAGCAGTTGTGATTATAATTTGCAGAAGGTGTGAATGTATATGACTTAGCACAATCAAATGTATATTTATTCAAGAGCAGATACTATTATAGTTGAGCTGGAGGATTTGTATGGCACCCCTTTAGGGGATTTTTTTTTTGTGGGTATGTGTGCATGTGTGTGTGTGTGTGTTTAAGAAAATTTTCTGTTGTAATTTGTAAACCTGTTTTGTGAACCTGACTTCTAGATCATTACTTGTATTGTTTGCATTTTCTGCAAACATTTTGTGAGATATGCTGCAGAGGTGCACCATTGCATTACTATTTATCAGCAGAACAGAGGATTGTTGCAGTCAAAATATTGGGGAGGGTGTGACATATTCATCCTGTAGCAAAAGTTCCTCTACTTAGTGCTGCATAAGATCACCTATTAAACAAGGTAGATAGAGCACCTAGACATGAGGGTATGGTACTGCTGCTTGTGGTGCAATAGTGAAACATGAAAAATATCACCAATCACAATGACATGTCACTGATACTGTGATCATGTATGTTCATTCACCCATCCATATGCCAACACTTAGCTCTGTTTTCAGTTGCTGATATGGTTGGTTTATATTTGTTAGTTGCTGTATTTCATGTCTCTAATAAAGGAAAATGGCATACTTCACCAGAAATCTAGTAGAAAATTTGAATTATATTAGTTGTTCTCAGCAGCCACTTGTAGATGATAGTGTTTACTGTTTTTGTAATAGTCTCAAGTTCTGGTATGTCTTGTTACATAAACATTTTGGAGATGTTTACTTAAATAATTATGTGTGTTTTATCTGTTTGATGTTGGTCCATGTCGTAGCTGTAAAGGGTCCCTGGACCAGTCCGTCTTCCCACTTAACAAACAAAAAAGCAAATACTAGCACATGAATATGTTCATATGGATCCCTATCAGCTGATCAAGTTTTCAGAAACTCGAAATTCATATCGTCA